>NC_136497.1:82185615-82260615 GCF_053919585.1 Euprymna scolopes | reverse complement strand
TGAGCGATTTGTGTTATTTAGATGATATATATATATATATATACATATATATATATATATATATATATATATTATAGATGTATATATGTTTACATACGAAAGTGCAAATTCCATATATATATATATATATATATATATGCATATGTATACATCTATAGGCACGTGCCTGTATATACTTGTGTATATATATATTGGTATATATAAATATACAAACATATTTATTTATATGAATGCATGAATTTATATATGTGCGTGTGTGTCTTTGCATTTATATGTGCGTGTAAATAATGCATAGATTTATATGTACGCATATCTCTCTCTCCCTCTCTCTTTATATATATATATATATATATACATAGATAAATATATATATATATATATATATATATATATATATATATATATATATATATATATATATATATATATATATATATGAACGAGGATCGTTCGAAAAGTAAAATATCTTACATTTGGACTGCAAGAAAAAGTTAAGGATCTACGAAAACCGAAGTAGTATCATTTAAACCTGTGACATTTTATGCTCCAGAATTTATTTTTCTACATAGTAAACACTATTCTCAATGCATTTTTTTTGCGATAAGGTGGCTCTGCATGGGCGTCCGGAGCGCGCTTTGTCACTTACATTTCTATCGCCACTCTGAAATTGAAGAATCCATCTTTACCAAACTCACAAAAATTTCCCAAACCGAAACACCTGACACGTTATGTCCGGCCTCCGCTCGCATAGTTTGATACATGTCACAACATGAACCCTGGAATTTTTTTTTTGCACTTTCATGCTCGCTGAATTTATTGTTTCCCACGATGTTGTTTCATTCTGCCAGATAGATAGACAATTAGATAGACAGAGAGATTAATAGATAGATAAACAGATTACCGAATAAATGCTTTCTACCCGGCGTTTCCCGGCTATCACATAAAAAGAAGTAGGTTACTTAGAACTTTATCCATTGCATTAAGAGTTCTGTTAAAAAAAAAACGATTCAATCTGTTGTTTACTCCGCTAGAAAGATAGGCAATTAGATAGACAGATAGATAAACAGATTAAATAAACGCATTCTACCCGGCGTTGCCTGGCTAATAACTAACATCTGTGCTAGTATCAACTTCATCTGCTGCTTCGTAAACGTGCAACAGGGGCCGGTAAATTAGGATCAGTTCCATTTTATTGGAGGAATTTCATGACGCATATCTGTTTCTGATGCATGTCTCAGCATCTGCAAGGGAGATGAACATTTTCGGTTAATAGTGCTGTTCATTAATCGTAACAACGCAATTCGTAATCTCTTCTGAGTCATTCGGCGAATAAAAATATGAGGCATTACTTTTGAAACACTCCTATTAGATTATTAGACAAAATGTATAAATTATTTTTAATTGGAATTCATTATTGAGATGAGTTTATTGCGGGCTTGATCCTCATCTTTCTTAGTTGTTGTTTCACGACGTTTCGGCCAACTATTTTTGGCTGGTGGTAACCTCATTTTATTAATAAATAATACTCATCTCAATATGAATTCCAATTAAACATAATATATATATCATTCGGTAAAAATAGAAGATCAGATAATGAAATAAACGTGGATTAATAAGGCCAAAAAATCCAACCATGACCGCCCTTCGGGGTCCATGGCGCAGTGGATAGAGACGTTGAATTCCTACGGTCAAAGATAAGATAATAATTATCTGAAGATAGCGGTTTCAATCCTATCCAAAGCCAGCCAGAGACTTACTTGGTCCAAAACGTGGTGAGACGACAACAACTATGGATGGCAGTAATTGCAGCGACTGCAGTTAGGAGATTCGTAGTTCCTGTCCCATCGCGGTTACCACCTGACGAAGGCCAGAGAAATAGTTGGCCGAAACGTCGTGAAACAATATCCAAGAAAGATGAGAAATAAATAAATTAAAAATTATAAGGCATAACAATATTTTTCTGTTTAATTATACTTTTTTTTAATAATCTTATTTGTGTTAAAAAAAAAGTAATATTCCACTATCATAGCACTTTCTATTATGTGTCAAATCAACTCCAGGTTACAGAAAACAAATGAAAAAAAAAGTGGAAGAACAAAAGGGGATTTCACTAAGTAGCCAAGAATGCATTGTGTACAGTCGTTTTACACTTCATGTTGAGATCGTTTGTCAATTTCTTTCTTAACAGCCTTTGAAATATGAATACGGTTATTTTTTTTTATTATGATTTAAGTAAGTAATTGAGTAGATTGGACTCCACAGCATCGAGGTGGTGATCTAGCATATTCATCACCATCATCATCATATCGTATGAATCCGAAGATTCTAGTGTGAGCATTTGTTTCCCCGATATTTTTCCAGTCAGAGTTCTTTCTAGAAAGACATCGGTGATGACAGGAGAAGGCACGTGGAGACCGCCAACGTCCTAAGTGAAAGTGTTTTTTTTATGGAATGGACTGGATTCGAACTTGGGGCACACAGGTTGTCAGTCTGTGTCGTTAACCACTAGGCCACTGAAACCTCCCACCTAGTCTAGTAGTAGGAAACCTTACAAACTCGTTATTCATTGATGTTTTTGCGTCAGTATAGTCGCAAGTTACTCTTTTGAATAAATTGCAAATGATCCACTTTACTTATACTGCTCATGATAAGAAATAACTTTTTAGATCTTGTAGCATAAAAAATCAAACTTATTGAATAGCATTTATATTTTCTTATTTAAATTTGTTTCAATCTTAACAGTCCATTCTAAAAAAGTAGCAATTCAATATCCCCATGTATAATATTTTAATTGCAGAAATTCCCCTCTAGAACAAAGTGCCGTAGATTTGCAACAACTGATGCCGCATACACATTTATCATGTCTAGATTATTAGCCACTATCTTATGTAACTTTAGAACGACATGTTAGACGCATTAAATCTTTATAATAAATTCCTATATTTCATCCTAGGAGCAACACCATCACAATCGCAGCATATTTAGAGAAAGTATTTTCCATTTTCCCTCTACCGCCCCCAGTCAACACCGAGAGGATATATACACATTCTAACGATATTGTGCTTGCACTCTTCGTAACTGGATCATAAACTCATAGATATATAATATTTCCATTTCCCGGTTCACAAATAATAAATTCTCCTTCCTCAGATTTCGCTCATTCTCATTTGCTGAGAGATTGCAATTCGATTATTCCAGAATCTATTTCTGAATACATAAACTAACGCCCAGAATCTTTCTAATATGGCTCCATTCTCTACCAGAAGCAATCGTTTAAAAAATGAAACAAAATGCAAACATAATAACCGTTCATAAACAGAAAATTAAATACTGACGACCTCATAGTAACCTATGCACACATTAACAACAAGAAAATATCCCCGCCAAGAAAAACACACCTTAAAAACATGTAAGGGTTAGGGTTATTGTTTTGTTTTGTTTTTTCGATTTCGGAGCAGCTTAGTGAACCTCACACGATGTTTTCTTTTTTGTTTTCTTCCACTTTGTTTTATAACGGAACGTTTTAAAATATTTTTTATATATGTATATTTTTTGCATTTACTTTTAATTTGGGCGATTTAAATTACTTACACATTTTCCTACGATTAGCTAGATTAAAATAATGTTACTTATCTTGTCCGCATATGTTTTCGCCTATGAGAGAGAGGGAAAGAGAGAAAGAGAGAGAGCCAGAGAGAGAAAGAGAGAGAAAGTTGAGAAGAATATATACAGAGAGAGAGAGAGAGAGAGAGAGAGAGAGAGAGAGAGAGGAAATAAAAACTGGGTAATTGGGCATAAAACCAGACCCTAACCTACCAATACGCCTGCAGGTCTGAAAATTGATGTATGGGAGCACAAAATGGATACAATACTTCCGCTATTCTTCGAAACTACTTACTTATATATCTGGGCAAAATATTAAGACATTTTTTTTAGTATATTTTTTCGAGCATATTTACGTTTTGTTTTCTGAGGGAGTGGTACTCGTCTGACAAGACATTGCAATCATCATGTATGTATGTATTTTTATGTAACGGACTGATTCCTCTCGTCTATAGGTGTTGGTATAGGCGTATCAGAACATAAAACACATGGTGCCATACCTGTTGCTGATTTTGGTCGCCTCTGTCTTTTTGTCCCGCCAAAATCATCTTTGGGGGAGCGGGAACTTGTTGTAACAAAGATGCTTCAAAACGGATCCAAGACGAATATCTTTTTCATATATTTATTTCACTCCCAGGTATTCGTTATAGCAGAGGAGTTATCGACAATCTTGGCTTGGGGGTGGTTCTTCTAAGTCTCCATTTTGAGACCCATTTTAGCCCATCGTGTTCATTCGACGTCTTCAAGTTAACTCAACGATGTTTGTGCAAATTAGAACACATGACATGCGACACGTAACGATCGGTCACCTGTTATGATACTTTCTGGTGCAAACTTGACATGGTCACAGTTTGACATGTTTGACAACCTGTCAATACATGACCTAAAATCTCTATTGTCATCTCATCACTAGATAGATATATAGATAAATAAATAGATATAGAAAGATAGGGAGATAGAGAGAGATAGATGATTAGATAACCAGATAGATACATGGATAACAGATAATTTACTGCTCCTGCTCGGCCACTTTGTAATAATACAACGATTCAATACTTTTGGGTTTACTGGATAGTATTTTCTTGATCTTGGAGAGTTTTCATAAAGTTTCTATTGAATACCCATCTGGACCATGAGTATTGTTTGTAGATTTCGAATTCGGCTGCTCGAAATAGGTCATACACTAATACATTGTGCCCTTTCTATCAATGTAAGCGATAAGGAAATAAATTTGGACACAGTTGAATACGGTAGACTCATCTTAACACACGGGTTCTCATTAGATTATTAAAGTAAAGCACCGTTGATCTTAAGCATTACCAGGTGGGTGACCATTTGGGCAAAATTGGCGCAGTGTATTTGAAAGATGAGCGACACGTGCATAAACAAATAAATAAATAAATAAATAAAATCCCTGTCTTTTAAAGACAAGGATTTTATTTATTTATTTATTTATTTATTTTGCCAATCTGCAAAGAGTTTACACAGGAACTGATTTGGAATTCAAGAGAAAGAAGATACGTTATATTAAGTTGAAAGATCAACAGTTTTATTTTGATTATTTTTTATGAATTTTTGACAAAGAACAGAGTGCTGCGCGAAATATTTAAATAATAGCTATTTTTGTGTAACGTGTGAATAAATTCATTATTTTTGCAAGGAAATAAAATTTAAATTACAAAAAAAGCATACGCGGATTTGGTTCTTATATAACTGTTTTCTCCCTGATTCTACTTTCGCCTTTTCCCGTTCATATGGAACTATTCGAATTCGTAGCAGTTAGATGACATCAGTAGATATTTTTACCAAAACGGCCAATGTTTCTTTTTCAAAATTTAACATATTTGAAAGTGATATCACGTTTTCCTAGTTTGTTTTTCAATATAATATTGTTTCGTTCGCGAAGGATGCAAAGAATGTGAAAAAACAACCTGACGTGTTTGCTGTTGCGTCCATCGCCAAATTGGAAGTGACGTAAGTTTAGATTAAAGCTAGACGTTTGAAAATCTCAGCTAAAAAGCTACCCCTCCCTGTAGAAAAGTGCCCATTTGAGGGTGACGAATTAATGCGTTTGACCAATTTTTCGATATTTGTCGTCCAGAGGATCGGACTTCAAAATGATACCGGTCTCGTGAACATCTATCGCCTCTGTTGAAAGTTTTAGGCAGACATACAGACATACAAACATACATACATACATATATTTAAACAGACAGGTGATATTTATATATATGTTATTATTATTATCATCATTATGATTATTGCTGTTGTTGTTGTAATTTTATGTATCTACATAAAATTTTATCTAAATATTTTAGTATTTACTCCAAACATGCTTGATATCTAAGTAGAGTTAAGCATTAAGTTTTTTAAATAAATATGGCAATTAAGCTGCACAGAATTTTTGCGTTTAATCCTCGTGAGTATTCGTCAGGCTATTGCCTTTTGGTTGAAATTTCTGAAATAGCGGGTGAATGCCTAACATCCAGTGGGATGCCCTACCAAATAGCCTGATGAATTATCATGAGGTTCAAACGCGAATAATTCCGTGTAGCTTAATTGTCATATATAATTTCAAAACTTAACATACACATATACACATACAATCACGCACCCACACACACAGACACACATACACAAACACAAACACACACACATACATATATATATATATATGTGTGTGTGTGTGTGTGTGTGTGTGTGTGTGTGTGTAAATGCATTTTTCATGTATATATTGGCAACCATTATTCAAAGAATAATAACCAAGGCACAGATACATATTCACACATACACACAAGTCAACAAATATTCATTATTTTGTCAGAAACATTTTGATTAGTTCTTTCCTAATAACCTAAACTTTGCCGTCACAATTCTAATCTCAACTTCATCTTTTCCTTAATAATACTCAATGTTTTCTCCATCTTAAAAATCCTTGTTCCTATCCAAAAGTCAAGCCATGTTTATTATTATTATTATCATTATGTGATCATTATAGCAGTTACTGTTGTTTTTATTACTCTTATTATCTTTGCCATTGTTTTCCTTTATTATGTCATTATTATTTTTTTGTTGTTTTACATCCTTATTAGGACAGTTCTGGAGGATGGGTGGGCAGACGTGGACGACCTTTTTTTTTTTCGTTCATAAGAATATTTCTGGCACCAAGAAAATATAACAACCTTTTTCATATCTAAAGAGAGATCTTTTTAGGGAGTGTATATTCTTTGTTCTTCTTTGCAACACTTATCTTGAAGAAAGTTCCAATCTCGGAAACACGGTTCACTTTAACATGGATTCAATTCTCTTGTGTATACGTTTTTGTTTGTATTTATACATTTTTCATGGATTTATATTGCATTTTTTTTAACTTTGAAAATAAAGTAATAACAAAAAATAATGAGAAAAATGCAGTCAACTTTTTGGGTGATAATATTTCTTTGTGCATTTTGCAAATTTGTTAAGGAAAGAAAAAACAAAACTTTTTATCGCAGTTTTGGTTTAACTTTTCCATTTATCTTCTTTCTTTTCAAGTTTTGTTTTTACGTGTTTTTTTTTTATTCATATCTGCATTTTATTTTTGTTGTTATCATTTTTACAGCATTCATTTGTTATTTATTTATTCATTTATTCTAACTTTTCTCACTTAACATTTTGTTCTCCATATTTTCTTTCGGGATTATCAATATCCTATTTTCATTTTTATTCTCCCACTCTTTATTCTTCCTTTATTTAATATCTTTCATTTTAGTCTGACTTTTTTTTTCTTACATTCAGTTTTCAATTTCTTTGATACGAGATAAACGCTTACCAAAAATTAATATTTTCCGCTTGGTAAGAGGCTTGATATAATCGCCCAAATATTTAGAGTCAAATAAGTTTCGACATAACTTTTACATTGCTCTCAAACAACTAATTTTAAGTTAAACTACCTTTTAGTAAAAAAATAATGATAATAAAAATATAACACTCAAAACACTAAGTTTTAGCGATTTACATCGTACATATGAAATGCCGAAGTGGATACCTCGCCAGATGAATGTTTCCATTCTCATAAACAAGATCAGAAAGAAACAAAGGGCGATAACTGAAATACATAATTGTCTCGTTAACAATAGGAAATATATTTTTAATTGAAAACCAAATGTACTTAAATAGTACATGAAAAATAAATATTTTTTGAAAAATATTGAGATGTCTTACGTTATTATTATTATTATTATTGTTGTTATTATTGTTATTATTATTATTATTATTATTGTTATTATTATCATTGTTGTTATTATTATTATTATTATTATTGTTATTATTATTATTATTATTGTTGTTGTTATTATTATTATTATTATTGTTATTATTATTATTATTATTATTATTATTATTATTATTATTATTGTTCATCCCACTATTCTGACGCCTTTTGCATTCTATGCCTCCTTATTAAATACCTATATATTATTTTTTTATTTATTAAATAGTCAAATACTAATTTAATATAACTATTTTCACGTGCGTAAAACTTATCTATGAACCCGTCTTTTTAGGTATCGCCCGTCGTCAGAATGGCTACATTTTCTAGTAATATATCAAACTCACAAGAACACAATACGGCAGGCTAGCGTTTTACCGCTGAGCCAAGATACCTTGTCAGATTTTATGCGCGATTCTTATCGCTTTATATATAAGATTTGTTGTTGTTAGTTTTTTTATCAGCGATATTAGCAGTCATAAAAGACTGCTTATTTTTTAATTCAATTTTTGCTTCCTCAGCTGTAAAGTGGCTACCTATTTTTTTTATTTCGTTGACTCCTCTTTATTGTTTTATTATTATTATATTATATACATTATATTATTTATGATTATGTTAATATTTCGGAGTAAAAGAACGTTTTTTAAACTTCCAAAATAGTAATAATAAAACAAATGATTATTCTTTTTCATTTTTCGAAATAAAATAGTTTCTATTCCCGAATTAGAAAATTGTTATCGTCTTATTCAAATGTCATTTTTAAAATCCATTTAAAAGAGTTTGTTAAAAAATACAAAACGTATACTACAAAAACAATATACAATAAAGCGTCTTCCGGACAACCATAATTTGTAATATCATTAAAAAATTCTTTACTTTGTAAAGTAACATTATAAAAGAGAAAGTTATTGCATTTTTTTATTTTCTTCATTTCTTGATTTTTATAAAAATTAGAATGGCATTATCTCCCCTTAAAGGGTATGGTCTAATGTTTTCTATGTCAAAATAAAATCTATATATATTATAAAAGTAACATTTTCTGTCTGAAGAAGGAGCTCCACCAAACTCATCTGTCATTTTTTAACTACATACTTGAAACTTGATATACGGGATATTCGAACCTATGGAACAAAATCGATTAGGTTTATAGCTTAAAAAGTAGTTGCTAAAGAATCAAAATTGAAAAATTGGAACTTGGTAGGCGTAGTTTTATGTGATGGGCATGTTTGATGAATTATACATTTTTATACGTTTAAATGCGTTAATTTGTCAAGTTTTGATATGCATGTATTGTAAGTTCGAATGGTAACAAATACCGGTAGAGAGCTAAATGTTTTGGTTTCGATTCTATCTGATAGCAACTAAATCATATATAGTTTTTTTAACTTTTGAAGTCATTAGTATGTATTAGGTACAATGTAATAATCAATAGAGAATTGGTTCTCTAATAATAAATACTAAATCTGCAAAAGTAAAATATCATATTTAAGTAATATAAACTATATACTTTTTATCAAATACAAATCAACATAATTAACAGTATAATTAAATCATACACCAATTATCAATTATGTAGTCTTTCGATACTGGGAAATTGTTATCGTCGTCGTCTGATGGTTAACTCTCCCTTGGTGGAGGGTGCATTTTTGTTCTGGAATGGAAGTTGGCAAAGAAAAACAGAACTAGATGCCGAAATTTAAAAAAGGTTATGTAATTAGGCTGTTGACGTTGCCTTTCTCTCTGCTAGTTGTAGAAATATGTCAATGAATCACAAGGCGTTATTGTAGTAAGGGACAAGGGTGTAAGGGACTAACTGGGTATGGAGTTGCGCAATAAGAAGTATTTCTATATTTAATTTTAAATTCCTGCATTCTAGCGCAATATTGGAAGCAGGTAACAGTGCGAGAGGAAATTACAAAAGCAAGTTGTCCAAGGAAAGAAGCTATCAAAGTAGGGGATCTTTTGGCATGTGGTAACTTCTACAGTGAAGTGGTGTGAGTTTGTCTCTGTCTTCATAGCGAGTATTAACGTTAAGAGGATGTAAATGCAGTAAGCAAAGAAAATACTTACATACAAATTGAACGCAAAGGCTGTTTTATTTAGGGGCCGCGAACTTTAAATTAAAATAAATCATAAAATTATATTTATTGTACAAATGTGTAGTTCATCAGAGCGGAAGTCGTGAACATTGCATAGACGCTAGTTGACTGTCTTAGTTATAATTCCGCAGACAGTGCCCATCCTTAAGTATTATTAAAGGAGCTTCATAATTATAATAAAATAATAATTATTATTATTTATCTATACATATACATACATATATGTATAGTGAGAGAGAGAGAGAGAGAGAGAGAGAGTCTGAGAGTAGATATATCAAATAACAAATATGTAAAGTGATATATTTGAATATTCTATTTTAATATTCAAATATATCATAGATTGTGCCCATATTAACCCCGTTAAACTATTTTGAATTACACTATAACACTGGAATTTGGGGAAGATATATTGTACTGATTGGACGATTCCAATATTTTTCCCGATTTCGATACAATCACCGATTCGGTGCTAAATTCCCGATTTAACAATATCAATTATAGATTCCGATCCGATTCTTAATAAATTTCGATTTCGTAAAAACACATGTTAAATGTGCAGATATTTTCCTACACGTCAAAATGACACTCATAGAAGATGATCTATCGATTTTAGCCTTTCTGGAATTTTTAAATCAATAAATATTTACTATTTTAATCATTATTACACATAATGGAAGATTTTACTTTAAACAAAATCAACTTTAAAAAAGACAATTAAAAGAATCGATTTGGCATCGGAAAAAAAGGCACCAATACATCCGATTCCGATACCGATTCCGACGCCTCCAAATGTTCCGACTTTTACAATTCCCGATTCTGATTTCGATTAATCGTCCCAACACTAATATATTGTGAATATTTCACAAATATTACCGGTATCTGAATTTTCACGAATAGCTTCTAAGAAAGATAAGGGGTGTGAGAAAGAGAATAAAAGAGAAAGAGAGAGAGAGAGAGATAGAGAGAGAGAGAGAGAGAGAGAGAGAGAGAGAGAAATCACATGAGAGAGGCATATTATGGTAGAAGGTATATTCGGTTAAATACGAAGAATAATTACGTTTTACCGAATATGTTTTGTTGTGTGATTAAAGTTTGAAATAGAAAAATAAATGAGGGAGATGGCGAGAAATAAAAAGAGAGATACAAAGCATAAAGAAACACAGTAAAAAAAGATTGAAGAAAAGATAAATGAAACGAAGAACATATCGGAGAGAAAAAAAAAAGGTAAAAATAAAATGTATATTCAACATATCTGATGTAGAGGCAACTCGTAATTGTGCAAAAAAAAAAAAAAGAAATGAAATTAAAAAATTATTGAAAAAAAAAAATTAACAAATACCAAAAAAACAAAAAACATATCCATATTTAAATAGGATGAATACCTCTTAGACCCTTTGGGGGTAAGGGGGAGTTGCATGCTCCCTTTTTTTTTTCATTGAACCTTTGTGCATTGAAGAGCTACTGCAACATCTTGCATTCCATCCCTTGCGGAGGAAAAGGTGGAAACACATTATAATGTCGTGCCATACTCCTTTATTTTTTTTTCTTCCTTTCCTTATTGCATCATCCGAGTTTCTCTTTTTCAAATTTCCACCTTCGTACTTTCGTCCCTTTGGGGATTTTCGAGGGGAAACTTCTCGCACGAAATCTCACAATTTTTCACTTTCAAACTTCTTTCAATTGTTGGAGATTGCTTCCAAAGAACAGTTACCCTGTTGTTTTATCCAGCGCTGAAGGGAAGTCATTCAGCTATATCTTTTTACAGGCTATTGTCACACACACACACACACACACACACACACACACACACACACACACACACACACACACACACACACGTGTATATATATATATATATATATAGTGCAAAATTTTGTTGAAAATTCAAAGACTCACGTTTTCTTTTTTATAACTTTCGTTTATTTCCTATACATATATATATATAGTTAAATTCCTATTTATTTCCTATATATATATGTAGTTAAATTCTGTTTTAAAATTGAAGACTTTTGCAAAATCGGCTTATGCAAATGCTAAGTCTATTTCTATGTAACAATTTTAGTTAAGACTTCTTTTTTTATCCTTATATAAATGAATTCTCTTTGGTCATTATAAACATTTTAAAAGTCGGATTATGTAGGTGCTAAGTCTGCGATAGGTTAAAGTTTATATATTTTTTCATAGCCGGGAATTTTAACTCCAATTTTTATTTTTATTTTTCCATTTTTTTATTCAAAGCTTCTTTAGACTATATATATACATTCCCGTTTATTTCCTCTCTCTCTCTCTCTCTCTCTCTCTCTCTATATATATATATATATATATATATATATATATATATATATATATATATATATATATAAACATTCCCGGTTAATATAATTCGAAGGTAAGATATCCAATAAATATAACGAGGTTTATACAAGAGTGATCAGGGTAGAGCAAGATATACTTTCTATTTATTTTTACATAAACCTTTCGGTATTACAACATATTCATGATGACTGAAACATCCTCATGAATGTGTATCGGTACCTTAATATTGATTGTTAGTATATATATATATATATATATATAATTATATATATATATATATATATATATATATATATATATATATATATATATATATATAGCAGGGAGACTCAACGTTGCGTGGGATTGAATGATTATCCATGACTGTTTTACTTTCCCATGCATTTATTTTCATCGAAACGCCTCCCTGTCATATCAAAGAACCTACTGTTGATTTTATATGCATGGTCTTGCTGTGCTAATGACTTAAATTTTAGTTAAAAATTAAAAAGTGATGTATCATTGGGAAATTGTTCGTTAAACAGAAACATCCATTTCGAACGCACCCCTGTCATATCAAAGGACTCAATGTTGATTTTATATGACGAGCCTTTAAGCTGATATGGAAATCATTCTCAAATGCACTTGTGATGTTAGGCTTTGTAAGGTGTTAACTTTAGTCAAAATTGCCTGTTCCTGTTTTTCTCAAATTATTTCGATTATCGAAGACATCCCGATGAAAGAAAACTATCTAAAAACACTGCCAGGCACATGAAATACCTTTGTGTGAAATTAAAAAAAAATCGATTTCGTGTCCATAAGGAACGCATTTACAGAGAGAGAGAGAGGGAGAGAGAGAGAGAGAGACAACAGTTACTTTGTATAATAGTATGTATATATATATATATATATATATATATATATATATATTTGTATATTAATATAGATAGATAGATAGATAGGCTGAATGTTTACATTAATGTTTGTGGAACTTACTAGATATTTTATAACGGAATATTATGTAAGTGTTCCTGAGAAAACTCGCAACGCTATTTTCAATTTGATCAAAGTTCATTTCAGGGGACAAGGGGCCCCACATTTAGTTATCTCCCTAAATCAGTATCTAATAATCATTAACCAACTGCAATGATATTTTATATGGACCTATATAAACACCTTAAATTATTACGAGCTGCATTAGTTTTGAACATTTTCTCTACAAAGGCGTCTACAGGGCCCATATTTACGAAACTCCTACAACAGTATCCAATTCGTAATGTGATAATTCGTCAACGATTTTTTCCAGTCACCAGAGAAAAATAAAATTTTTGTCTGTAGTTTTTGTGGGAGAAAAAAATGTGTAATTGCCTCTGGTACCTTGCATATGATTTATTAAATACTAGTGCATTCGTATTATTTTGATCCAAACGCGGGGCGTCGTGGATAACGTACTTGCTAGAATTTAGTGGTAAATTGACACTCTTCTGGAAGTCGATGGATCAATTCTCAGTACGGGCGACATTTGAATTACAAGTGTAATTACTTAGGATTTTTACACAGGCATAGCTGAAAAGAAAACGAGAGGAGGCTAATCTCATAGATTTAATAAAGATTTCCGAGTTCGACAGAAAGATTCCTGAGTTCGACTAAATACGCCTAAACAAGTAAAGCTATATTTACGTATAAATTATATTCATACAAAGAAGTTTGGATACATATAAGCATAAATGTTTAAGCTACGACAGGATTTCAAAGTCAAGCTTCCGCAGGTCCTCAGCAGAGAAGATTTTGGAACAATACATTTAGTTTTAGTTCTCTCTGTCTGTCTGTCTCTGTCTGTCCGTCTGTCTGTATGTCTGTCTGTCTGTCTCTCTCTCTCTCTCTCTCTCTCTCTCTCTCTCTCTCTCTATATATATATATATATATATATATATATATATATATATATATATATATATATATATATATGCAAATCTGGAATTAAATTCTTTAAATTAAAAATAAAATTCAACAAATTTATTATTTATTATTTGGTCGATCTGAAATTTTGTATGGACCCCTGCTATGATATTGTGCAGCGAACTAAGTATTAATCTGTCTGGTTTATGCAGAGAGAGATTAATAGGAATTAGTACATAAGTTCTACTTTTTCTCAGACACTATTCGGCGATCTAGCTGAAGACTTTTTATGATAAAGTGCCACGAATGCAATTGCAGTACTTACTAAACAAAAATTTAACCATTTAATCAATTCAACATTAATCAGGCTATAAATTTTGTCCGTTTTTAAATTTCTATTCTGTGGAATAATAATTAGAAGGCAATCGACTTGCGTTTATACAATGTTCACCACATCCATATATTCGAACACTCGGTTTTCTGATGTATTCGTCCGAATTCTGCGTTTAATAGTTCTTAATGGCTTTCATTCCATGGGCAATTGTTTGGTGACCCTGAAGTAAAGGCCTGGGAGATGGAGCAAGACATGGCTTTGTGGCTGTGTTCGAATTTCATTACAGACAAGAATTGTAATCCATGTACTGATAATGGCGTAAGCAGGAAAAACTTGTGTCTGTAGGTATAAAGAATAATTATTGTTTTATTATATATATATATGTGTGTATATATATATGTATATATATATATATATATATATATATATCTACACTTCTGATGAAAATGTAAGGCCATTTAAAAATCTTTAAAAAGAAACCTTTTTTAAGGATATATTTTAAACTCTTCCGACTTAAGATTACTAATACTATAATATAAAAGGTTATGGAAACCAAAAGGTACATTCCAAAAATTTCATTTTAAAATTTGCATTTTTATTACATTAGGCTTTTTACACATGATCAAAATTATAAGACCAAGAGTATAAATTGTTAGATTTATGGTAATTCTAATGTTTTTAGTTCAGTTAGAGATTAGCAATCACCGTGAAAACCCGTTACCATTCCTAAAGCAAGAAAACTAACCGAAGTTGAGCGCTCTCGAATTCTTAGGTAAGTAAGGTTTGTCACAGCGAGCGATAGCAGCTAAGGTAAATCGCAGTAAAGCTGTTATTTGTAACTTTCTAAAGAACACTGAGAATTATGGAAAAGCAAAATCCTTTGGTAGGCCTCCGAAATTTCTCCTGCATTGAGTAGGAGAGTCAGACGGGTTGTTATAAATGACAGAGGACTTTCTACTAGCCAAATTAAGGATGATACAGATACTTATTGCAGTCCAGTAACCATCAGACGACACTTACAACAAAAAGGCATGATAAATAAAAAGCATAAACAAATTTGGTCGTGAATACCAAACCTGAGACGTTTAGAAGTGTTAGAAAGTCCTGTTTTCTGATTAGAAAAAAATCAATTTAGATGGTTCTGATGTCTTCCAGCGATATTGGCATGACAAAAACATGCCCCTTGAAATTTTTTCCACACGTCATAGTAGTGGAGGGTCCGTAATGGTATGGGGTGCCTTTTCCCACAAAAGGGACGATGGTGCTCCAGGTGGTGCAAGGTCGTCAGACAGCAGCTAGTTATTTAGCATGCTACAAAAAGCATCTTTGATGATAGATGGTCATCGTTTGTGTGGGGATGGATGGTTATTCCAATAGGATAATGCTACAATCCACACTGCAAGACGGACCTTGAGCTTTTTACAAGAAAAATGGAGTCCATCTCTTGAGACATCCTGCATGCTCATCGGATTTGAACCCAATTGAAAATGTTTGGGGATGGACTACAAGAGAGGTTTATCGAAATGGCAAACAATATTCAACAAATAATGAACTTCATGAAGCCATCTTAAGACACTGGAGCAGGATACTCTACACCTTAATGAAAACCCTTATTTCTAGCATGCTTCAAATAATTTTTGAAGTCATTAAAGGTAGTGGAGGTAGAACTCATTAAGTTTGACTGTTGAATAGTTTTCAAACACTTTTCATACACTTTTTTACAATTTAATAGAAACTTTGTCTCTGATCTTATAATTTTGATCATGTGTAAAAAGGCTAATTTAATAAAAATGTAAATTTAAAAAATAAATTTTTGGAATTTAGCCTTTTGTTTCCATAACATTTTAGATTGTAGTATTGGTAACCTTAAGTCGAAAAAGTTTAAAATCTATCCTTAAAAAAGTTGGGGTTTTTTAAAAAGATTTTTAAGTGATCTTAAATTTTTGATCAGCAGTGTATATATAATATTTTACTATAACAATTATTAAATACCTACATACACTAGTGTTTCATTCTTTTGAGAATCATCAGTGGAGTGTGTCATGATTAACGCCAGTCGATAGATTCGAACCCGGCAACAGAAGCCATTTCTGGCTTCATTAGCAAGGACCTAATACATTCTGCTACCATTTGCCGCGAGAAAATATTGTTGAAATTTAAACATTTATTTTTTAAATGCTTATTAACATCTGCTATATGATGATCCGCACATATGAGCTACTTTTTATTTTATTTTAACCGAAAGTGCTCAACGATAAGAAACGAGTTTCTTAAAGGAGCTAACATAACTATTTACTATAATAATTATTTAATACCTACAGACACTAGTTTTTCATCCTTTCGAGAAACATCAGTACAGGGTGTCACGATTAACATAGATAGATTCGAACCCGGCAACAGAAGCCATATATATTTCTCTTTATATCTATATATATATTTAGAGAGGCAAAAAGACAGAGAGATTTTTCTTCTTGTAATTTTCTTGATTTTCTTTATGTTCAGTGATCCCAAGTAGCAGATTTCAGCGGATAGTTAATCCGGATCTTCAATACTTAGATGAGATTAAGACAGCCAATATTTGGATTACAGTTCAGATGCTTGACAAGCGAAAATCCCAGGAAAAATAATTTTCCATCACAGAAGGTTGAAACTTTAACACTTGAATCTGTGACCTGTCATGTTTGAAGTGGTGATAAAACATAGAAAAAATAAATTGAATAAAAAATATTGGACAAGAACTTTCAAAATCAACGTACTCTTGTAACAAAAAAAAAAAGGCGTCTGTGGGGCAGAAGAACCAATGCGCCTGAAAAACTCTGCCATAAGCAACAAAGATTAAATCCCTCTTCAATTCGAATAATTCTTGGAATAGTGTCACTCATTGAAGCATTTCAGACAATGTTTATTTTAGGGATTTAAGAGAATGGGAGTTATCTTTTGTATTGCGCTTTTTTTATCCTAACACAAATACGTTGGAAATTGGAAAATTATATGATACATATACGGAATAACTGTTGATTTTGTGACAAGCCTGGGTGCCCGGCGTTGCCGGGTGTTTGGAGGTGTGTGCTGAGCAAAAAAAAAAAAAATGATAGTAGGCAGGCAGGCTCGACCCGTACCACAAAGGAGGCAAAGAATGTGAAAATAAAAAGTGATATCTTTGCCGTTGGGCCCATCGCTAAACCGGAAGAAGCGAATGTTAAAATTAATGCTAATCAATCGAAAAGACGGGATGACTATGAAAATATCGGCGAAAAAGGCGACCCTCCTTGTAGAAAACTGCCCCTTTGCGGGTGAAGGAATTAATTATTTTGGCTAATGTGTCTGATATTTGTCGTCCGAAAGTTCGAGGTTTAAAATGATATCGGTTTCGTCACGTTCCGACGCACCTGTCGAAAGTTTTAAGCATACATACATACATACATACATACATACATTTAAACAGATAGGTGAGATTTATATTATAGAAGATGGGAGTCAGGCTTGTTGAGCTCAGCCTAAATATATCAACATTCAAGTATATCTATTTCAAGCTATCAAAATCTTTCGTAATGTATCGTTTTCATCATTGACTTGAGTCAGATTCCCAAAATAAATTTAATTTTTAATTCATGTTTCAAAATATTCACCGAAAGGAGAAGAGAAAATGAAACTTGAGTTTACTATCGCAGTCTCGTAAATCTCGCCTTCCCTTATTTTGCCCAGCAGTCCTCACATTTTATGAGCGATGTTTCTTACAAAAAAGGGAAGAATTGTTGTTTTCAGCAGGTTAATATTTTTGGTTAGTTTTGATCTTGAAGCAGTTTTTTTTCTCGTATTTCCCTGCCTTGTCTGGAGCAATTTCTACAACAAATACATTTTGTTTATATTGTTCTTCTCCTTTTTCTGTTGTTTTTTTTTATAATTCTATTTCCTTATTCTCGCTTTTTTCTTATAAAGCATCATTTTTCTTGTTGTTGTTCTTCTTCTTCACTTTCTTTTCTTTCTTCTTCTCATCTAGTTGTCTACTTATTTGTCAATCTATCTGTTTTATTTTTTAATCTGAAATCCTTTTAGTAGCAACTTCTACTCACCTTAATAAAATAAAACATTAAAAAAACACCAGAGATTCCCAGGTGTTCGGCTTTAATATAAACTTACTACTACACGAAAGTCTCTAAGTTAAATTCAAACATATTTATATGCAACAGCAAATAAACCACAATAAAAAGAACGAACGTAAATGCCTTTCTTCTCCTCCTCCTCTTCCTCCTCTACCCCCTTCGCCTCCTCACCTAGCACTACCACTACATCCTCCTCCGCTTTCTTCTTCTACTTCTTCTTCTTCTTCTTCTTCTTCTTCTTCTTCTTCTTCTTCTTCTTCTTCTTCTTCTTCTTCTTCCAACTTAATTTCTTGACTTAATTCTTTATCGTTTTCCATATATTTATTTGTCATTTTTCCGCCAACAGTGGTTTCATTTCGGCTGATAAATTTAATTATTATTGTTTACGGAGTAGAGGGGGGAGATAAGGACGAAATGTCGATTGTATAAGCATCAAAAAGTGTTTTAATTCTATTTTTCAAATCAAACACTTTGTCTACATTTAACGTTCCATCATCTATTTCCTCTTTCGTCTGTTCCGTTGCCTGCGATAGATGATCTTGCAGAGCAATTATCATATTAATTAGATTTACCTGAGCTTGTTAAGAATCTTTGTTAAGTATTTTGTTAAAATTAAATAATTATCTTAGTTGTGCAATTATAAGCAATTAACATGCTTACCAGCACGAACGCACATACACACACACACACACAAGCGTATATATATATATATATATATATATATATATATATATATATATATATATATATATATGTAAAAATAACATGTTATATGGCAAATAACGAGAAAGCTTGTTTAAGAGCATATTTACTTTGTTAACTGCACCCTGCATATAAAGTGTGTGTATATATCAATGTACACACACACACACACACACACACACACATATATATATATATATATATATATATATATATATATATATATACATATATATATACACATAAATATACACATACATATATATACATATGTATACATATTCATAACTATACACATACGTATATATACATATATATACATACACATATATATACATATATACACATATATATATACATATATATACATACATATATGCACATATATACATATATACATACATATACACATATATATACATATATATACATGTATATATATACAAATGTGTATGCATATATATACATATACACATACACATATATATACATATATATATACATATACATATATATATGTATATACATATATATATATATACGTACATATATATAAACTATATATATATATATATATATATATATATATATATATATATATGCATATATGTATATACACATGCATATATATATAGGCATTAGTAATATTTTTGGAAAGCTAGGTTCCCGCAAAGTGCTTTCTTATGAATAAAAAGTCAGAAAATGAGGGCGTGTTATTTATATGTTTATTATCAGAAAGTTTAGACAAGTTAAACTCATTTAAACTTTCTGAAATAAAAATATAGACACACACACACACACACGCACACACACACACACACATATATATATATATATATATATATATATATATATAACTACTTCATTTACTCACATAAACCTAATATACGAAAGTATAGATTTATGCGTAAACTTTAAGTATTTACTTCAAAAGTGCTCAATACGTAGGTAGAGCTAGTTAGTAATTTATAAAATATACATGGCGATTAAGCTACACTGAATATTCTGCGTTTCATTCAGTATAGGATTCGTCAGGTTTATGCATAAGCTACATATATATATATATATATATATATATATATATTATATATTATATATATATATATACGCGTGTGTAGCTTAATCGCCATATATATTTTATAAATTACTATATATATATATATATATATATATATATATATATATATATATATGTGTGTGTGTGTGTGTGTGTGTGTGTGTGTTTGGTGACGCGAAAAAGAAGTCCACACTTGTCATTTATTCAAAACCCAAAAGTTTAGCTTAATTAAATGTAACTAAGCTAAGCCTCATTTCATTCCCTCTTTATTCTTCAATAATTTTCCTGTTCTTATTTGACATTTAATTGAAGTATCCTATTTTCACGTCAATTGAAAAAATTGACTTCAAATTGAGGAGGCAAAAAAAAAAAAAAAAAACTCCGCAGCAACAAATGAGCTTAAAATATCCACCTTTTAGCCAACAAAGCATCTCTAGTCGTAATTTTTGTTGTTACTGCTTATACAACGACTTTCTCTTCGTGATCGTCATGAACTCATTAATCTTCACCTTTCTGCTTTATCCAATCGAAAAATCGGCCACAGATGTAAATGTGATGAGAAAACGGTACGAAAGACTGTGAAAAATTACCAAAACACCGGCAGTGTTCGTGATCTGGTCGTCCTAGATTAACTTAATGCTATCAAGATCCGCAGCCTAATAAAAAGTCTAGAAATGGCTCCCAAAATCCAACAACAGTGAAATCTTGTTAAAAACTGCTCTCTTTCTATAGTTAAGAAAAGGTTGAAGGAATTTAATTTGCAAGACTGTGTTGCAAGACGCAAGCCAATGATTTTTGTCAAGAACAGAAAGTGCAGTCTGGACTTCGTCAGCAGCAATGTAAATCTTGACTCTCCATATTGGTCGAAAGTGATTTTTAGCGACGAAAGTAAGTTTCATATGCTAGGCAGTGATGGTAGGCAGTACGTCCGTCGAGAGAAGGACGAATAATGTAATCCTAGCTGCACAGCTTCAACGTTACTAGGTGGTGGAGGTCCAGTTTTGATGTGGGGCGTTATTAGTGCCAATGGTCCAGGGCCTCTAGTTCGATTTCAATGGCGAATTAATTCGATACATTAATATTTTGGCTGGGCATTTTCTACCCAACTTTGGTTGGAATTTGGATGATAATCCCATCTTTATATAGGATAATGTTCCCATTCACGCAGCTGGCAATGTCAAGAGGTTCCTTGAAGAGCTTGTTATTCCGTGTTTGGATTGGTCTGCACTACCTCCAGACATTAATTTTATCAAAAACGTATGACATTACATCAAGCAACAGTTGCGCAATGATAAAATTTCAAATCTGGAAGAACGTTGGACGAAAATTAAAGAGAAATGTGATGCCCTTGCACCGGAATATTGCCGCAGACTAATTCAAATAATGCCCAAAATATTGCAGACTGTCAATTTTCTGTTGGTCTATGTTACTAAGTATTTACCAGTTCATTGTGTTCCTGCTGTATTTGTGTTTTATTAATGTTCTGAGGTTACATTTAAATAACAACTTTTCATTGTGCGATGTTACTTTTTGCCTTCTCAAGTTATTTTTTAAGGATGCTTCAATTAAAAGTCAAATATGAACAGAAAAAAAAATATAGAGGAATAAAAGGCAAATGAAATGAGGTATAGATTATTTAAACAGTTGCATCAAATTTAATTTATATTTGCGTTTTTTTTAATGACAAGTACAGACTTTCTTTTTGGTGCCACCGTATATATATATATATATATATATATATATATATATATATATATATATATATATATATATATATATATATATATAAACCCTGTGTATGTATAATATTTTTTTGATTTTTTTAAATGTTAAATTGCTATTAAACGCAGAGAATCAAATTTGGTACACTGGAAGAACATAAGAAGGTGCCTAATTTTCACTAATTTTGGGGGAATTGTATTATTATTATTATTATTATTATTATTATTATTATTAGTATTATTATTATTATTTGTATTATCATTATTGTTGTTGTTATTATTATGATTGTTGTTATTATTATTATTATTATTATTATTATTATATGTATTATTATTATTATTGCTATTTCATGTATCCACATTACATTTTATAATGGGGGCATATGTTATACATCAATTCTCTGTATTTGCTATTTCGCTTTTGAGGACATTTAAGTTTATAATTTCTCATTCAGACATAATCTACATTGATCGTCATCTTTTCGACATCTACTGGCTTAGTCTACTATTTTTCACCCGATTATTGGCGTGCATCTACTTTTTTGAACTTCCAGTAATGTTTTTCTAGTGTTGTTTTTTTTTAGCGTTTTTTGGGTATTGAATGTGTTTTATGGTTATAATATCTAGTATTAAAATTCAGAGAGTTCATACCTACGTAATGTTTCTTGTTCGATTTTTTCGCAAATATTGTGACCTTGTAAACAATGCTTTTGGTTAGGTATTTATTTTGTAGTGGACAAAGTGCACTTATTCTACAGTAAAAACATTTTTGTTCATTATTAGAGTTTTCATTTTTATTAGACTTTGATTATTTGTACTTCTTGTGAAAGGTGGGATATAAACAGCATGACTCACGCGGATGGCGGATCGGTAGTAAAGTGGTTGGGATAGTGCTACATTTGCTTCAATCAAGACTCCTTATATAGATACCTCAGCAGAGGGTGTCCGTTGTATCTGGAGACTGAAATAAGGCCAATACAAGTGTAATTTTAAGCATAAAAACTATTTTCCAATCAATCTTTGACAGGAAAAAATTAATTATATTATTCTTTTTTCCTTTCTTTTGCATTTGATAACGGTTAATATAATAATAAAGCTTTCAGAAATTATTCACTCCATTTTCCTCTCTTCTATAAATACGAAAATAATTGCAAAATATTTCTAACTCTTTCCGCCACGAACATAATCATGTTATACACAAAATTCTTTAACTAAAGACAAGCCTATTATGATTCGTAGGAACCGGAAGCCCTCGAGAATAACAAACATATTAAAACCTTTTAAAAGCAAAGAAAATATTTTCAATCAATTTGTTTGTGCGTGGTTTTCTTTTTATTTTTCTCTTCTATTTTTCTGATTCTCTTTTGGTTATGAACTCATTAATGCTTTTAAAGCAGACAAATCACAAAATATGAAAACATGAATATTTTCTTTTATATTTCTGAAACATTCAATATTTCGGTTATCTCCCTTTTGCAACTCTTGTACACAAGAGGCATAAAGAACATAACGTTTCTCTTCTTTTTTGTTTCTATTAAAATATATAAACTCTCTTATATCTAATGCCCAAACAATAAACAACCATATACGGGAGCACTTTGAAGAGCATCTATTATATAAATCGTACGTGTCTGTTTCAATATATGTATGTATGTATGTATGTATGTATGTATGTATGTATGTATGTATGTATGTATGCCTAAAACTTTCGACAGAGATGACGGATTTTTACGAAATCTGTATCGTATTGAAACTAGACTCTTCGGACGACAAATATCGAAACCTTGGCTAAAAACATTAATTCCTTCACCCTCAACTAGACACTTTTTTACAGGGAGGTGTTACTTGTTTCGCCGATATTTTAATCCCCCTCTTTTTGATTGACTAGCCTCTATTTCAGATGCTAGAAGATTTTCAGCTCTAATAGTTCAAGTAAGTGTCCCTAGCATACTGGCCTTAGCAGAGCTGAGAGGGAAACGATAACGAAATACCAAATCCTTATGCACGATTTGAAAATAAACCGAAATCTTTAAAAAAAAAAAAAATCTCCATCATTCTAGTAATCATAGGATCAAAAAGACTTATGAAAAAGAAGTTCAAAAACTACGTGCCAAATATACCCGGTGAGCTAAGTGCAAGAGAAATACAAACAATTGAACTCAAAAGATCGGTTAGAATCTTAAAAAGATCTCTCGGTTGGAGCAACTTAAATATTGGGGGGTGATAATGTTTGGGATCCAGGAGGATGTCCCATCCCCATAAAAAAAGAAAACGATTAGAAAATTAAAACATGAGATAATGATCTCGTTCCTGAAATCATTTGCCTCTGGAATTCCTTTACTGTTGCCTTTTTCCTCTGACCGTACCAACATATAGGCATTTCAATGTAATGTGAACAAACATCTTACTACCCAGCCTTCTCTTTCTGTAAATATGATCCCTATCACAGTAGCCTTGGAAACTTTATTGGAAATAAGTCTTGAAAAAAAGAAATGACAGAATAAAAAAAATGCTTGCTTGTTAACAATGATAGACCAACGAAAATGCTATTTAAACTTAAATGTCATAGACCAATAAAAATGTGATTTTTTTGCAAGTGAATCATAACCTGTCAGGCCTAGAAGAAACTCAAGGATAAAGATTAAAGATACTGATAGCTTAACAGGTTAATGATGATGAATACCATAAAAGTATTGAAGATGTTTACATCACAACCACCTCAAACGCCATCCAACCCATAATGCAGCAATTCTTTCTCCTTTGTCAGAAATATAGCACAATCTATATATGGGGACTTAAAACAAAATACGATTTCCAAAAGTAAATACAAGGTCCACTTTCTATTTCTCATTTCAAGTTAAGCATGGTATATTGACCGAAGGACAAGGGTTCTTGTAGAGATTCTCACAATGTGTTAAACTTGGACTATTCATAACGACTGATAATTAGAGAGGAAAGATAAAAACTGAAAATATAGTTTAAATATAAAACGGATGCTTTATTTTCCCTGACCGTACGAGGGCGTTGAGAGACTGAAAAGAGCACACAGAATTTATTCTGATTATACATATTACTAAATCTGGAGTGGCAAAAAATGCAAAGGGAGACCTGATTCTGGCATCAATGAGGATTGAAAACATAGCTTTAGAGGATCTTATCACCCCATCGCAATATGCGTACTATGTTCAAAATTAAAATCGCCTTGGACAAACATTCAGACAGTATATAGATGCAATATCTTCTAATTGTCTTTTTACATGGCTTGATACGCTTTCCTCTTTGCAATCTATGTATTATTAATTTTCAACTTTGGATAAGATGAATACAAAACGGAAAAACTAAGCCAAGAAACCTGATTCCGGCATACAATATCATCAGCAAGAATGAAAATCCATCTTTAGAAAAGTTTATAATCCAAATCAACTAAACACTGTGTCTCTGCGGACAGTCTCTCGCAAAAAATTCTCTGTCCGTGTTTTTTTTGCTCTCTGGCACAATCTATCAGATGAGTTATTGACGATGCTTGTCATATCAAGATTTAAAGTTGTTTTGAACAAACAATTAGGCTTTATATAGATGTACACTCTTCTAACTCTCTTTATAGTCTTCTATAATATGTATGTTTGAATGTATGTATGTATGTATGTATGTATGTATGTCTGCCTACAACTTTACACAGAGGCGATGGATTTTCACAAAACTGGTATTGCTTTGAAGCTTGACGCTTCGGAAGACAAATATCGAACGATTAGCTTAAAACATTAATTCCTTCACCGTCAACTGGGCACTTTTCTACAAGGAGGGGTCGCTTTTTTCGCTGATATTTTCGAAAGTCACCCCCTTTTTCGATTGACTAGCCTTCATTTAAACCTTCACCACTTCCGGTTTGGTGATGGAGGCAACGGCGAAGATGTCACGTTTTTTTCACGTTCTTTTCCGCCTTCACTGTATGGGTTTGAACCTGCTTGCCTACTACCACCTTTTTTTTTCTCAGGACACACCTCCAAACACCCGGGCTACGTCGGGTACCCAGTTTAGTCGCTTATATGCTTGGTGGGTCTGCTCTATGAAAGAGACTGCCAAAGTAGGTCGTAATGAAACTTACCATATCCAGGTAGCAAGTTGCCTCGAACACAAGTTCGCATGTTATATCGATGCAATATATGCTGTCTTTTTACATGGCTTGCTGCACTTGGCTATTTCTTGACAATAAATGATTGATCAATATTGCATGTTTATATATGTTGCGTAATTCATATTATTTGGAGTATTCGAACTACTATTCTTATATTGAGTGTTATTTTCACAAGTTTCGACCGATGTAACCTCAAACCTGTTTCAGGTGTATCTTGTTGAACTCGGGAATCTTTTTGTCAAAGTAATTTACAATTGTATTTTGAGTGTCACCTCACACTTATATGTGAAACGTCAACCTCCAGAAGTAACTTAAATTAAATAAATTTCACCAAGTACCTTATCCACTGTGCTATGAGTCTTTGTGGATAATTCTAATATGAATTTTGTCAGCCTTAAACCTATTTTTGCTTTTAGATATACAAACTCACTGCTTATCAGTAATTGCAAATTACTTAGGACTTCTAATCAGTCATGGTTTATGGTAGTAGATCATGCTACTCTATTAAAAAAATTTGTGCAGATTCCCCAGTTTAAGAGAAAGATTTCTGAGGTCGGCAAGATGCATCTGGAGCAGGTCGGCGGATACATCAACCGATACGTTGTCAAAATAACTCTCAAAATAAGAACAGTAGTTAAATAATACAAAATAATCCAACTTATTAATTCCCATCTCAAAAATTCAGAAACATAATATATGGTGTAGTGATTTTCATTACAGTGCAGTGATAAGGCTAAGTGCTTTGCTCTTAATTCCTTTAAGTTTACAATTTTAGTTTATCATCCGACAGAGATATTTGAACATTTCTGGAGTAAGATTCATTGATTGCTTGGAAGTTGACCAATGACATGACAAATATCAAATACGCTGACTTATCTTACGATAATAAAAGGTTTTTATTTTCAATGTTGGTCATTTAATCTACAGATTTAGTAGATTGACTTAGCATTTGTTATGTGATATCCACACTTTACTGTTTGTCTATTCAAAATATCAACATTACCAGAATTGCATTAAAAGTACTACAGACGAAAGTAAAAAAAATAATAAAAAATCTCTGAGCTTTGTCCACCCCCTGCTTCGATTATAATTGACTGAGGCAAATATTAGAATAAAATCAAACCGACTTGTTTAAAACACCACTTAGTGTAGCCATTGTTGCTTGAAGCCATGTATAGAAAAACACTATGTGAATAAACAAGATTGTGTGTGTATGTGCGTGTGTGATTAAAATAATAAATAAAAGAATTCTTGAAATCTATGTCGGGACCAAATCTTCAGACGTTTAAAAACTTGATTGTGTATTGAACTGCGTGAAGCCTCAACTTTCTTCTGCTGTAAAACGCATGGACAATTTCGATGTATGTTTGAAAATCTTCAAAGCTCTAGTAAATATATATTTTTGTTGGGTCGATGTGTGCTCTTCTTTCGTTGCTAAAGTAATTCAAAAACCTGTGTCTATATATTAATCAAGCCAAATTCGTCCTAAGTTGCCACTTCTGGGGAGGAGCTACTTGACATTGTATCAAACTATCTTTCTCATAGAAGTGACGATACATGTCTATCTTTGATCTATCGTTATTTTCATGACAAGTATTCAACTGAGTTTAAACTTATGCGCTCCTCCCCTGTATAAAATGTTTCGTTACAAATACTCGTCTAGCTACAAAAACTATCAACAATGTCTGTGGAATACAATACCTTGAGGATGCTTCCCAGCTGACTATAACATAGTCGTTTTGAAGTCTAATGTAAATAAGTTCTTTTTGAGCCGCCCACTTAAATAATTAAAACCTATCCTAGTTCCATCATAAACAATTATGATGGGGATGTCTCACTATCTCCCTGACACTCATTAAACCTTATCCTCGAATTGCGTTTCGGTATTGATAAGCAGTGATTACCTCTAATAAAGAAAAGCTTATCAGGTGAAATATATTTTCGGTTGGTTTGAAAAAGAGAACTATTTATAGATTCTATTTGTGCTGGCTTCAGGAATTAATATTACCACAACAAGTATTTTGCATGAGCTATTAAAATGCAGCTTCCTTTTCAACTATATCTTAGATATCTTTTCAACTGCTACGTATTATCAAAAGACCTTTTGAGGACAATTATTCATCTCAAGGAAAAACATAGTAAGTGATGTTAGTTATTCCAATGGGAAACTATTCAAACAAATTATACTGATGCGATCAACACACTAATTTATCATCATGTAAGTACAATTTATTTACTTTTACCTGTAACATATATTTGATTATATAAAGTGTAATACGGAAATAAATGCTTCTTTTTGGAAATAGAACTGAATTTTATCTACAGTAAAATATTTTTTGTAAAATATTTTATTTACAAAAAAATAAATTTATTTACGGTAATATAATTTCTATAAACTAAAATGCTTTTATTTGCAATACCATATTTTTTACAGTAAAATAAAATTGATTAAAATATTTCTTCATAAACATTTTTTATCCATTACTTTCCTTTATTGAGGAATTATACATATTTATTCCATTGGGCACATTTATTTGACGTTAATTGGCATTCAAACTTTCAGTTTATAAATCCATAATATATGAATCATAAAAATGCAATTTGCAGTTTTCTCTGATCCATTACGGTGGAATAAAATATAGCAGTCGTTAAATTTGAAACGCTCTTCGTAGTTCTTTTAGTCTGTCTTTCTGTTTGTTTGTTCTACTTTTTCTCAGAAACTGCTGAGCTGATCTGGCTGAAAGTCTGTACGGATTTTTGTTATGATAAGGTGCAGCGAGATAAGTATTACGATGCACAGTTAGGGATCAACAGGTATTAGTATTTAATGAAAAAATGGGCACAAATCTAACCATATCTAACGATCAGTTTGAGAAAAAAACACTCGTTCTAAGTCAACGGACTATAACTTTTACCACTTTAAATGTGTTAAAAAGCATAGTTATGAATGTTATTGCAGAGGAACGATGCATATTAACAGATGCACGGCCATTTAAACAGGGAATAAATAAACATATGAATATAATGGTACGATTTACACCTAGTTTATTGTTTCCATTGTTGTTTTGTTGTTATGTTTTCTGCCTTGTGCATTTCAGCTGGTTCATTTATTAAGATAAGTGACGTGCATAATATGAAGAATATACAGTGAACAACGTGGATGCAAATTTGTGCAGCTTTCTGCACAGCCAGAACAAGCGAAAAAACAAAAACAAAAAAAAATAGAAAAAAGATACAAGCAGTACAAAACTATGCGAATGAATTTTGTCAAAACAATCCGTTCCTTCAAAAACCACAGGAATTTTCCAAGTTTACATTCTAAGGGAGGGAGGTGGGACAGCATTAGCATCAAGTTGATGTCTTCCAAATGAATTAATATTATTCATTCAAGAAGTATAAGAACATATTCTTTTTTTTAACATCTTATTATTTTGGTCTAGCTGGCGTTGTGGCATTCTACCGAGTGCCAAATATGCACCCAATATCCTATATATTCAAATCGAAATATATTTTAAAGACTCTAACTGTCCCTTTAAGTACAATTGTTGACTCTAACTGTCCCTTTAAGTCCAATTATTTGTATCTGTCTGGCACTTGGTTCACCGGTTATATTTGCCAAGTATTTTTGAAATTCTTTTTCATGAAATCTGGTTTCTTCTATAATTACTGGAATGACAGAGATCTTCCTAAGATTCCAGTTTCTTCTGATGTTGTACAGAAGATCGTTGTCTTGCGTTATTTTTCCCTCTCAGCTCTCTTTAACCCAGCATCATTGGAGACACTAACTTCTACAAAGGTTGCTTCTTTTTCTTTCTTGTCTGATATCAATATGTGAATTTTCATACGGGTGTAGTTGTAGGAATTGCATGACATTTCACACTGTTCTTTCTGGTATATGTTCCTAGAACTTTGTGACGTAATTCCCCATTGAGGAGCTTTAGAACTACGCTGAGGTAGCTTATCATTCCCGGGTGACGCCAGATAACCCGAGGATTTAAGATAGAGAATATAAATATATATATTTATTTTCATGTCAAAATAGATATTGTTTGAAACCAGAGAAATATATTTTTGCAGCTAAAAGTTGATGAGAGGAAATTTCACGTATCACCTTGTCTGGCCTTGGTGAACTCAAGGTCGGATGTTAGAATTGACATCTGGCCTTTGAAATCGTGAGACCTAAAATTCAGATTTCAAGTATGGGAATTGTGCCCACGCAGGGACCTGGGGCTTTCGATTCGTGGCGAAATCTTATTGGCTGGGGGGAAGTTTCCACCCCATCCACATACCTTACTATATATACGCCTGTCGTGCTAAAATTAATCAGTTGCAGTTGGAGTTGGAGAAGAACAGACCATATAGAGACGTGGCCCCTCCACCTTCCTCATCCAACCGTCTGTCGCTGTCCGTGAAGAGATTTTGAGACTTTGAGAAAAACAATTGTAAATAAGTTGTGAAAATTAACACTGTAGAATAGTCTACATGAGTTGTCTTTCTTCCTGCCTGCTGCTTCGATATTCGCTTTCAGTATACCAGATTTCATGTAACAACCTTAGAGAAGACTAGGCGACACGAGCCGAGAATTCAGATAAACAGAAGTCCTAGCCGCCTTCTCTTGCGTGAGGGGTTACAACTTGCTGCTCCATTCAATATTCAGCTTTTACAGATCATCCAGTGGAGATATTTACACGTTCCATTGTGTTGCATTCTATAGAAGCTGTTCCACATGAGAACCTTACAGCTAGATGTCAGGTGACTCACACTCTCTAATTCTGTGTGGTAGAACCTGCACTTGTTGTCATTGCTGAGACCCCTCATCTTTCACATGTTTATACAGGGTGACCCCCAAAAAACAAAAGTTAAATGGAGGTCATCTAGAATATATGCTGTAGAACGAAGAAAAAAAGGCTAAAGACCCTAGTGTTTTGATGAGATGTTTTGAATATTTTGAATAGTTATGACCAAAGTTTCATTTCATTCAGACAAAACTTTAAGAACCCGGCCCTAATTAGCGTTGGGCCCGTTTTTTTTTTGGGGGGGGGGTCACCCTGTATCATCTTTCACATGTTTATATCCTTGATATCGGTGTATCATATTTGATATCTTTTTATTTAAGACAGAGATATCTAATGTATGATCTGCAGGCAATATCTTGTCTTCTAATGACTTTAATCCGGCCCGTGGGGATCTTATATAAAACGTAAATATATCCAGGAAAAGCTTTAACAACGAAAATGCGTGAAAATAGTATGATGTTTTTTTTTTCTTTCTGCCCAGAAAATGAGTAAAATAATGAAGTTTTGGAGACGAAGGAGAAAGAAACAACCTTAGTAGAAGTTAGTGTCTCGAGTGATGCTTGGTTAAATTGAGCTGAGAGGGAAAAGATAACGAAATCTGACGACCTCATCTTCAACATTGACGTAATATATCGCTTGTAAACGAATTTTTATGTTTATATGTTTTATTTATTTTTTTATATTAACAGTTAGAATCATTGATGATTTATTTATTTTCATGGAAGTATCCTGCTTTACGCTTATTAGTATTATGTTTATTAATAAACACATATCTTACCAAGTATTCACACCACACAGTGCATATTTCCATTGAGACGACTACTGCGAAGTGGGGGATCAGATATATAGGCGGCATCCTAAGTGGCGAGTTATGCAAAGAGATGTTTATTTACATTACATTTTAATTTCTTCGTGTTGGAACAGTACGTGTAACAGATAGCTTGGAGAGAATTAAAGAAACAAAGCAGTTTGAGGAATTATTCTGTTAGAGTAGATTGTATTCCAGCATTTGGGGAACTCTACAGTGAATAGGGAGGATTCTGCTGCTTTCTGGTTCTTTACCTTGAGGAGATACAAGTGCAGTAATTTCATTCAAATGGATTACGATTCCAACAATAAAAATTCGTTTAATGGCGATATATTAGGTTTATGCAAAAGTTTTCTGCTGATTTTTAGAAGTGGCATTTTAAGTCATTGTAATTCATTTTATGCATAGTGTTATTACTTAAACATATCTCCATTATTGTATTTTTGGGTTGTATATAACGAGCATATATACGTGCGGTAATTCACGTCTAGTTTATATGATATATATGTGCATGAAACCGATGCTCGTCTATCGTCTAGTGGTTAGAAATATTCATTGTGTTTGTGTATGTGTTGGTGTGTGTGTGTAATTGCCTATATTCAAACAGAGTTCATGTAACAAGGACAAGGGAACAGTCATTAGTCCGAGGGGTTCAACAAACATGACACATAAGCACACAATGGCCGTTTGATTACGGACTATTTTTTTTTTAAATGGGAGTCACCACTTATCAAGGCCCGGAAGCCACTCGGGGATAAAGGTTATTGTGTGTACAGTAGTCAGTGGGATAATATCGTAGTAATCGTTAGTAATGGAGATTTGATGAAGTGTCTTACTAAAGGGAGCGGTTTATCAGAAATTTGTTTATGTTGGACTTAAAGACATCCAAGTTGTAGTCAAGTGGGAATCAGGCAAACGGAAGAGAGTCCCACAAGGCGTGCGCTTCTAAGAAAGAAGCTTAGTTCATGGAATCTACGTTTTGATTTAGGCACAGATAAAAAATGGGGGAATTATTGACAGTAGTTTCAAATAGACGGGTGTTTTTCGCGCAAGATTGGCGAGAGGGGACCATAGGTTGGAGCTCAGACGTGCTAATTTTAGGTTGTGATTCCCTATGTCTCTTGGACCCTGCAAGAAAACATTTCACTGTGAAACAGTAACAACATGACTTCTTTTTGTTTTTCCTCGTTCATTCTCATTTTCACAGATGTTTCCCTTAATCCTCACATTGTATCTTAGCTCAGTCGAATGCTTCCACGACTGACAAATTCAACCTCCTCTCGTGGACGGCTGTCTCGTTATGACTCTTACTTATATCTCTAGTCTATATAACAAAACCTACTCTTTCTTTGTTACCAGGCCAATTCCATTGTTTATTGTTTATAAAAGTGAATTCTTAAATCTATTTTATTACATAAATCTCTCTGTAATATTTTATTGTTTATAAATCAAAATTAAAATTCCTCCATGACATTTTTAACATAAATATTATAGCTAAACATTCCTTTCTTTGAAAATGTTCTCGCTGCATATCTTTTTCTGTATAGCAATTAACAAATCAATAATAATAATCGTTCAAACCTTTTACATTGCCCGACACAACATAACACAGATACTACACTGTGATCATGGCCAAAAGGCTCAACATAACACCATGATTAATTTATACTTTTTCATTCAACTTCTTTAAGCGTCATTCATATTTTCTGCAATATTCTTACACCTAATGACTCGGAAATTACCTTTCTAGTAAATGGAAACGGATTGATCTTCCATCATGATAATGCTCGTCCCTGCACAGCACTACTTACAAAAGATTCCCCAAGTTGTTGGAAAATCATGTCCTATCTTGCATATTCTACTGACATAGCTCCCTCGAATTATCACTTATTTCAAGGATTACAAAGCCATTTAAATGGCCTTATGTAAACATCATGAGAGAAGATTAAACATAAGTTAGATTCATATTTCATATCAAAACCAAGAGATTTTTTATAAACGATTATTAATTGATAGATGAAATCTAGTTATAGAGAGCAAATGTCGTTATTGTTTTGTTACGTCTATGGAATGCAATGCTTAATGGATGACTATAACATTGTTGTCTTTAAGTCCAGTGTGAATGGAGTTCTCTTAGATAATTTATGAATGATCCTGTTTCACCGTCTACCCAACGCTTAACATTAATCCTAGAGAGGTCTCCAGGCTCTGAAAAGTGGTGATCTCCCATGTCAAAAAAGTGCTCTCCTCAAAGCCATGCAAAAAAAACAAACGGCAAATAAAAACTTCTTATCTCAGTGAATGTTACTGCCATGTCTATTCGTCTGCATCACTCATGCCTTAAGTTCGAAAATTAATTTTCTGAAGGAAAAACTAAAAGAAAACTCAGCGAACGTATCTCTTCTATCTTTCATGAATAAAATTTTTTATTCGTCTTAGTAACATAAAAAAGATTATTGCTATACATCTGTGTAGCTTAATTGCCAAATCGTTGAACTTTGGCCCCTTAACAGCAAACTTTCTGGCCGAAACCCGATCACATCTATTCTCGTAAACCTCAGTACTCTGTATATCAAATTTCGAGTCTGTAGACTAAAAATTGACAGAGTTATTGCGTAGGGAAATGTACACAGTCACACACAGCCACACACAGGCACGTTCACTATGTTAGTGCTATACATCGTATGAGATTACTGACAAATGTTTATGATTACAGGTTCAAATGAACAGCTATAGCAGGCTTTGGAATAAACCCTAGTAAAACCAGATTGTCAGAACTTATCAACTTTAAAAGAAAATAAAAGAATATGGATATGATTCATTGCAACATCTCTCCCATTTTCGGATTCTGTAATCATTCCCATATACATTTATTTTTTAAATTGATAATTGCTATTTCTTCTTGTGATTGAAGAACGAAATAAATTTAAGAATTGGCATAATAATTACATGAATAATTTTGCACTACGAAACAGGTGCTGTCAAGAATTGTGCATGTCAACATCTTGACATTTCGAATATAGACTTTTGTACTTGATATATATGTATATATATATATTTATATATATAAATATATATAAATATATATATATATATATATATATATATATATATATATATGACTTACTTGTAGTTTCATCAAATACTTTTGCAACCAAAAGCCGATCCCGCATTTTGCTAAATCCTACTCTCTGATTAGAAGGAAAGTATTTCTTCAAAACTTCGCGGATTAAGGACTATTGACTTATTTTGTACTTCCTTTTTAAAATTAACTATGTTTTTAACTCTTTTTCAAAGTTTTTTGACATGTTTTATCAACTACTTGTTCTTATATATATATATATATATATATATATATATATATATATATATATATATATATATACTTATGTGATTTACTTGCTAAATTGAATCCCAATCATTAAAAATATATCCCAACCGACGGTATGCATCTGAGATGGATATTATTTTCTTTGTCAAGAATCTTGGCTACTTTATGAATGGTATTATCTAAGGACGCTGAAAATATGGGGAAGGGGCTGCTATATATATCTATTAAGTCACAAAGTTAACACAGCTTGATAAAATATTTGCTTTATTTTAACTTCATGAAGTGGGAAATAAAAATTAAGTGATAACCGTTTTATTAACACATATCAGTGGACAACTATTTTCTAAATGAATTTCTATTAATTTCATGAAAATGAATTTGAAGTTGGAAAGTTTTGAAAAGAAAATGTGAGAATAAAGGAAGATAACACGTGACCTAAAAAGTTAATAAAGCCTGTAAGATGAGTAAAATTTAATGGAACAAGAAGAGAAACTGAACCAACTCTCTGTTAGAAGAGAATTAGGTTTTAGTATTAAAGATTTATTAAGATTTCCTTTAATTTTAACGCAGTTGTCTCTTATATGAATTTTCTTTTTTACTTGTGCAATATTTTCTTACTCGTGCATAACATTAAGTCGTATTTCATACTTTTTGTTTATTAAGTGTCCGACTTCTGAATAGAGCTCATGAAGCCCGTGCCTTATGAAGGTCTCTTCGTTGCTTGCAGATTTTTGTTAAAGATTAAGTGTTTATTTACGCTAACACTGAAAACAGTAAATCAAGAAAGGTTTGGCCTTGATCCCACAAATGAACGGCATAAAATGATTTGAAGTTCATCAACCGATACGTTTTTTCACACAATATACCTAGACAACGACAAGCAGAAACAATGGATCCTGATATTTACTCCATTTAGACTTCTACCGGAGCCCTGTTAGCTGGGTAGATCTGGCACTACTATGTTGCCACTGGATTTGAAATCGCAAAACATGCAGTGAAATCTGTTCATCATTGATGCCTGACCTTGCAGCATCCGTAAGATGTATTTTATGATTGCATGATCCCAGCTTTTACTTTTCTTTTTATAAAATCTAATACTTAAGAGCCCTGCAGCAAACGCCACCCCTATGTAAATACATGCACTTTTGTTATCGACTTCCATACCATGAACATAACATGCATATACAAACGTGCAAGTTATACATACGTTTCTGACTCTATTCAAAGTTCACAAAAAGTTTTGGAATCTAAGGTTTTTGCTTGGTATTTAAGTTGAAAGATGACAGAAGGTCTATATATCTATATGCCCTATTTTCCTGTGTATTTTGGATGATTATCATTTTTTTTTTTTCAATATGAGCGTTGGGGCATGTAGAATTGCACGTTTTCAATGAAAGCACCCCCGGTTCAAACCGGTGCATGTACATGTTTTTCTTTCAAAAGAAAATCTGTTTGAATCTTGCTTTCTGTTTGTGAAACTTTATATCACATTCTGATGTCTCCCTTGCGAGTAAACGTCTCTAACGCATTACATTACCATTATTTAATAAACATGCAAGCCTCTGTGCATTCAGGCATGATCATGTTTATGCATATAAGTTTCAGAAACGTAGACAAAGACACCACAACACAAATATATTAATTAATATATATAGAAGGAAGTACATAGTGAAATAGATAATAATAATAATAATAATAATAATAATAACAATAATAAAAACAAGAACAGTAATAATAACAATGATAATAAAAATAATAATAAAAACAACAATAATAACAATAATAATAACAATTATAATAATAACAATAATAATAAAATAATAATAACAACAACAACAATAATAATAATAACAATAATAAAAACAAGAACAGTAATAATAACAATGATAATAACAATAACAATAATAAAAACAACAATAATAATAACAACAATAATAACAATTATACTACTACTACTACTACTACTAATAATAATAATAATAATAATAATAAGCACTTCACCCAAATTCTAGCGTGCTCAGGCTGTATATCACAAGAAAGAAAGGAGGAAGATGGCTGATTGCGATTGACGAATATCTCGGAGTAGAGCTTAAAAGTTTTCACAACTATTTGGCTAACAGTTATGAAGTGTTACTTGCAGCATTGGTGAAAGAGGAAGAACTAAATAAAGATTCATTGGAAGATAAGCAGAAGTACAAGAAACGAATCGAAGCAGAAAATTTGACTAAGTTCATAAGAATGAAATTTCATGGTCAGTTTGAGCGAGATACTAAGACACAAAAATGTCAGGACACGTGGAGTTTTCTGTCTAAAGTTGACTTGAAAAGAGAAACAGAAAATCTTATATTTGCTGTTCAGGAACAGGCACTAGATACAAATGCAATAAATAAAACCATATATGGGAAGGTCTGTTCTGATAAGTGCAGGTTATGTTGTGTATCTCTTGAAACAGTGTAACACATTGTTAGTGCATGTTCTATACTTACTCAAAAAGATTACAAACGTCGCTATGATAAAGTTTGTACAAATCTTTACTGAAGTTTTTTGCCAAAAGTATAAAATCTAAGTGTCGAACAAATGGTACCAACATCACGCAAAAAGGGTAGCGAAAAATGAGGACGTTAAGATTCTTTGGGATTTCATAATTCAGTGTGACCGAGAGATATTCACAGGAAACCAGATACTGTAGTTGTGAACAAAATGGCCAATGAAAGTTTTAAATGAAAAAGTCAAGTATCATGGTGCAATTGTTCTATAAACAGGAACATTCGTTTTGCACCAGTCCTTTCCTACTAAAAAAACAACTGTTGGTCTAATATGTCAGACCTTTCGGCTTGTTTGGTGATAAAACTTTTCAAATGTATTTGTGATGGTAGGCTATGAAAGGCATTTACTTTGGTCAAAAGCTTTCTTTCATTGGATGAGTTCGATTACCGTTTATCGATACTTATCAAAAACATTTCAGTACCAAACATATCCAAGAACACTGCCAGACACATAATGTACCTCTGTGTGAAATTTCGTAAAAATCAGCTTAGTCGTTTTGGAGTAAATCAGGAACGAACTCACAAAAACACAAAGACACATACAACGTTCCTTATATGCTGGTTATGTTGGGCGAGCATCCGTATAAACCAGCATGTTCCATCGAAAATCAGACAAGGGAGGATGGGGTCTGGTAGTCTCCCTCCTTCTGCAGCCTTGGACTCTGCTATCGGCCAGCATTTGGTTGACAACCCGTGCTGTGCCGATAGATATAAAATAGAATGGTTCGAGGTGCTACATAGAGCAGACTCCAGAAACCATTTAAAGATTTTGGTGTCTGTCTCTATTGCGGTGCGTAAACCTTCTTTGTGCCGGCAAAAGGAAACATCAAACGCATTGTTTCTCTTTGGGGAACTTTGAATTTTTTTCTCCCGCTTTCTTTTTTTCTTCACCGCGTTGTGCCAATATTTTAATCGTTTTTAAACGTTAATAAACTTGTTATAGTGTCCCCGCACTTTTGGCACAATCAATAGTTCCCTTTTAGAACTCTTTATTTTCGACATAATATTTTGTTTTTACACTATCGATTTTTTCCTGATGAGATGATAGCCGAAAGAGCTCTTGAGAAACCGCCGCCTATTTTATTTAAAATTATATATATATATATATATATATATATATATATATATATATAGATAGATAGATAGATAGATAGATATAAGTGTATATATATATATATATATATATATATATATATATATATATATATACATATGGTGAAAGATTAATAATTGTGAAATTATTAATGAAGTTTTCATAGAGAGAACATGAAAAATCAAATCAATATGTACTATCGTTTCGGAAACGATATCCCCTTATTAATTCAATATTTACAAATAAAACCATCGAGAAATAAAGTAAAACATTTCTTGATATCGTCTCCCCATCAGAATAAATCGCTGGGAGATTGGGGTTAACATTGGGAAAGACGCTAAAATTTAACTAGTCTATTGAAGTAAATATAGTTTGTGAACTTAGAAAAAGAAATTGGGTAGCAATAAAATATTAAAATAAAAACATAAAATCAAAAAATTTATAGGGAATTAAATTCTTTTTTGTTTATATAATTGATATTAGATATATTTTCAATTATATTTATCATAAGTAAGTATAATGTAATGATCTTATATTTATGTGATACAATAAAAGTATTGTATAATAATTTTCAATTGGTTAAGTGGTAAAAAGAGGAAAAAAATAATTACAATTTTATTTTATACTTGAGTAGAATTTTTATGAGGGAGATATATAAGTTATATGTATGAAAAACTGGTTTTATAGAATTTTTTGGTATGATATAAGATTTAAACAAAATATGGAATTATATTTACTAAAAGTTAATAAAATAAGTTTGTGTCTTTGTGAGGGAGTAGTTCCATATTGTTTTTTTTTACCCGTTAAGAGGCCTCTCAGTGGGCAAAACTTCACTGATAAGGATACTTTTTTTTCTATCTAGGAGAGATCGTTGATATTTGTTACCATTTTTTAAATCTAAATTACTGGGCACGTATGGGGGTAATTGCTTTTAAATAGATTTTAATTCTAAGGTAGAGAATTTTAAATTATAATGAAAAAGAAGCGTTTGTTAGCGGATGGTTTTAGGATCGAATCTTGTGATTTCTAATAAATGTTTATATATATATATATATATATATATATATATATATATATATATATATATATATATATATACACACACACACACACACACACACACACACATACTGCATAATAACGTTGACACACCGGTTCCCGCTAGAACACCGAAGTTAAGCAACGTTGAACATTGTCAGTAATAAATGGGTGACCATTTTAGATTCTAGGTGCAGTATGTGCTCTCCACTTTTCTCTCGCCATTGTTTTCAGTCGTCTTGGACTTCTCCTTGCGACTGGACTCAAAGAGAGCCGATTCAGGAGAAGTGTGGTTGGTTATTGCGCAACCCTTACCTCACAATTTACCGCGCAGCTGCCCCTACAGAGGTATCCTTTGTCTTACGAGACTGAACGGAAGCATATATAGATATATAGATATATATATATATTGAATTATGTAAATTTATGATTATTGTCTATTAATATAATCCAAGTTTTAGTTACTGATCCATTTTTTTCGGAAACTTATTTTTAATGTCTATTTGTTTTATTTGGGCGGTTCAAAATAATCAAATTTTGACCATCTTCTATGTATGTATCTGGATAATATTTCTTATTTTCGGTTTAAAGAAGTTGATGAATTTCGGTATAGCCAGAGATTCAAATCTCAGAGTAAAAAAATTATCGCCATGTTTATATGTTCTGAAAAAGCGTAATGTTTCCCATTTTAAATTAAATGGAATTTTATATATCTTTTAGGTACTGCATGTATTTTGCTGGGGTTGCTTGGTTTTTCAAGGATCTATTATTAAAAGTGTTTGTGTGTAAAGATTCTATGTTTAATGGGCCCTGATATTGATCCAATGTATATTGCCTTAGATTTTATAGAATTATAATAATTGTTTTCAGTCGGACTGGTTGTCGTATTATTATGCAAGATATGTTGTTATGTTATATTATTAGGCAAATTTATGTCCATGGATTGTGTATTAGTACTAATGTGTGTCTAAAGATAATTATTGTTTCGTGTAGCATTGTGGCGCATTCGTTCTTGGTTATCATTAGTGGAACTTTTTGGGTTTTTTATTACTGTGCAACTGTTAATTACACTTCGTTTTTATACAGTTACGTTGCAAAGGGCATGCATTTTTGTTATTATAGTTACAGTTTATCGTAGGATGGTTATTTATGTTTTGTATTTTCTTAATTTTTCTGTTGTTATTGCTACTATTTAATGGTTTAAATTTGGTATTGTTGAGCCAGAAATTTTGGCAGAGTGTTTATTAAATATATTGCTGTATTTATGAGCGTGTCTGAAGTTTGTTCTAATAATATGAAAAAATATTTGGCTATATTTGTCTTAATATTCATAGAGGATTAAGAGGTTAAATCACAGGTTATCCCTATTTTTACGTTTTTGGAAGATTGCTGAGATTTATTAGTGTTTATGACTGATTTGAATTGTTTCGTTTGTTTTCCTATGGTGGTATGTTTAGTTTTCATAATGTTTTTTTTTGTGGGATGATATGTCCATGTTACATGCTATTGCATTTTGTTAGGTTTAAGATTGTTGTAGTTTTTTTTATTAAGTTCATCTCATTATTATTTATTTTGGTGTTTTATTTGCATTTTAAATGTTGAATTTTAAAAGTCATCGTTATAGTATTTTGTGTTTTTGTCGAATATAGATTTGTCAGAAGATCATCTTGAAATTCATTAGGAACTTAATATTTTAACTTAGGATTTTAATATAGAGTTTGGGTGTTTCATTCATTATGGACATATAGCACCGATTGGCTGGGTTTATGATAAGGTTCAAAAGTTTAGTTGTTTAGGTTCAATGTTACATCCATGAAATTAATTATCTGCTTATTTGGGTCAATTTTTACAGTAAGCCCGTAGATTTCAAAGAATTTGTGTAGAGATTTTATTGCTCTTTCGTAATTTCTATTTTGTCGAGTAAATAATGAAGAGCGTAATGTCTCTGTAATCGGAATTGGCAATGGAGTGTTTTATGAATTTAATTTAGGAGGAAAAGGCCAACTAGATCAATAACCTGTGTTAAGTCAGTTGATCCTATTAAAATATTGAAGTTGTCGGGAATATTACTTATTGTCTAATATTTGTTGTCAAAACTCATTGTGGACTTTCTTGCTAATAGTAATAGTTTTGTTTCGTCTTTAGTTACATAAGTTATTTTTTGGTCATTAAAAGGGATATATTTAAAAAAAATTGGAGATATGGATTGGTAATATGATTCGATATAACATGAAATAAATTTAACATTCTTTTTGTTCTTAATGTTAGAAAACCATTCAATGACTTGGCTAGAAGCTTTCCATAGTGGGTATTTGGATATGGATTTTATTTTAGGGATTACTCTATCGAGGATGTTTTTACTTACTAAGCCAATATGTGATCTTGAGGGACGAATGAGTCTAATTGAAAGATTGTTATCAAAATCCTCTTTATGATCCTTCAATAAAAAATCTCGGTATATCCGATACTGTTATTTCAGTGTATTTGTCTATTTTAATTTTAGCTTAGATATTTTTAGCTTCCTTATTTATTTTATGTAATATGGACTTATTTGTAGTTGTGTGATTCTTATTAAGTTGTTTATATAAGAGATTGATATATTGTATGTGGTGCATTGTGTAGAGGTTTCTTGCTTTATTCGATGGAGGAATGAGTTTATTTTGGTGACTTTTTGTTACAGATTTTGAGAATTTATTTATTCTTAATGGTTTGGGCTAAATTTGTATAATTAAAATAAAACCTTAACTTCATTCATAAAAAGAAGCCAATCAAATCAATTGAATAATCTCCCAAATTTGTATAATTAAAATAAAACCTTAACTTCATTCATAAAAAGAAACCAACCAAATCAATTGAATAATCTCCCAAATGTGTATAATTAAAATAAAACCTTAACTTCATTCATAAAAAGAAGCCAATCAAATCAATTGAATAATCTCCCAAATTTGTATAATTAAAATAAAACCTTAACTTCATTCATAAAAAGAAGCCAATCAAAGCAATTGAATAATCTCCCAAATTTGTATAATTAAAATAAAACCTTAACTTCATTCATAAAAAGAAGCCAATCAAATCAATTGAATAATCTCCCAAATTTGTATAATTAAAATAAAACCTTAACTTCATTCATAAAAAGAAGCCAATCAAAGCAATTGAATAATCTCCCAAATTTGTATAATTAAAATAAAACCTTAACTTCATTCATAAAAAGAAGCCAATCAAATCAATTGAATAATCTCCCAAATTTGTATAATTAAAATAAAACCTTAACTTCATTCATAAAAAGAAGCCAATCAAATCAATTGAATAATCTCCCAAATTTGTATAATTAAAATAAAACCTTAACTTCATTCATAAAAAGAAGCCAATCAAATCAATTGAATAATCTCCCAAATTTGTATAATTAAAATAAAACCTTAACTTCATTCATAAAAAGAAACCAACCAAATCAATTGAATAATCTCCCAAATGTGTATAATTAAAATAAAACCTTAACTTCATTCATAAAAAGAAGCCAATCAAATCAATTGAATAATCTCCCAAATTTGTATAATTAAAATAAAACCTTAACTTCATTCATAAAAAGAAGCCAATCAAAGCAATTGAATAATCTCCCAAATTTGTATAATTAAAATAAAACCTTAACTTCATTCATAAAAAGAAGCCAATCAAAGCAATTGAATAATCTCCCAAATTTGTATAATTAAAATAAAACCTTAACTTCATTCATAAAAAGAAGCCAATCAAAGCAATTGAATAATCTCCCAAATTTGTATAATTAAAATAAAACCTTAACTTCATTCATAAAAAGAAGCCAATCAAATCAATTGAATAATCTCCCAAATTTGTATAATTAAAATAAAACCTTAACTTCATTCATAAAAAGAAGCCAATCAAAGCAATTGAATAATCTCCCAAATTTGTATAATTAAAATAAAACCTTAACTTCATTCATAAAAAGAAGCCAATCAAATCAATTGAATAATCTCCCAAATTTGTATAATTAAAATAAAACCTTAACTTCATTCATAAAAAGAAACCAACCAAATCAATTGAATAATCTCCCAAATGTGTATAATTAAAATAAAACCTTAACTTCATTCATAAAAAGAAGCCAATCAAATCAATTGAATAATCTCCCAAATGTGTATAATTAAAATAAAACCTTAACTTCATTCATAAAAAGGAGGCGCAAAATTCTCATGTTGCCTATAAATCGTCGACTATTTTCAACTGTTTACGAAAACTTTCATGTAGCATGTTGTACGCTAACGACGAACTGATACAATTTGGCTTTGTTTTAAAATCAAAATATATGTTTTGTTGTCTTACAATTGGCAATCAATTGCAGGGAAAACAATTGGGAAAACGTATACACAAAAATTACCTGGGGGTTTATATAATAATTTGAAAATTTACAAAAAGAAACAACAAACCTCTAATTAAATATTTATTAATTTTAAATGAATCCGAATTGGAATCGGGAATCGTATCGGAATCTGAAATTTTGAATGGAATCGGTAATTGTATCAGAATCGGGAAAAATCGGCTCATCACTAGTATTTATGTATATTTGTATACATGTACATATGTATATTTTTATACATATATATATATATGTATATATACATATATATATATATATATATATGAGTGCGTGTATTACAATAGAAAGATGCGAACATGAAAAGTAATATGGTTAAGCTTAAACATAGAAAAGTAAAGGACTAGTTGTTTAAACTGGAAAAGAAAAGAACAAGATATTCTTGTAAAAAATAATAAATTAAGAGTTGCTTATATAATGTTTAATTGAATTAAAATAATTTAATACAGCTATATTTTAAGTTATAAATTTATTATATTTTTACTAGAATATCTTGTCCTTTTCTTTTCCAGTTTTAACAACGTTATAACTAGTTTTCCATGTTTAAGCTTACCCATACTACTTTTATGCACGCATTTTTTTATTGTAATCCATGATTTTTCCAGGCTTACAATAAATTCAATTGTTCTTTATTTAATTTCAGTCCTATTTTTTGCCCCCATAAACATAACATACACAAATGTAATAACAATGTACTGCACTCATCTGCGTTCAATAAAATCACCCCAATTATCTCCGTTTCATTCTGTCACTCCCTCTGTTACGGCTCTTTTCGCGACGACAGTGAATTAGTAGCAACACTGAAGCGACATGGCAGTGAATTAGTAGCCGCGCTGAAGCTGAAGCGACAGGGTTGCTATGGAAACCAGTCATAAAAACGTCGCCCACCTCCTTACGTCTTTTTACGATTTTGATACCACTAAATTCATCATAACTTTTGTTTTACTGAACGAAAACTGAATTTTTCTTTTCACAATATAGCTGAGATGATGATCTCGAAACTGTAATAACTGTCTGAAATTTGGTCGGGAAATGGGTGACCGGTGAAGCTTTAAAGCAGTTCTAAATTACTAAAACTGTCATGTAGCAATATATTTATATATGAACACTACCATGTTTGAATAATATATGCCTATCTATCAATTTATCTATCTATCAATATTATATATATATATATATATATATATATAAGTAGATTGTAGTTTGCTTGAAGCGTTGTTGAAGAAAATTATAAGGTAAAATTAACAGCCAAGAACAATGCGAGATTTTTTTATATAGAGTAAAATTAAATGAAAACAAAAGCAATAAATTTCTTTTTTTTGTTGTTTTTTTTTCTTTTTCACACAAATTTTAACTCTAAACAACAGTAATTTTTTTTTCTGTTGTATTCAATGGTGTTATAAATCTCAATATATTTCAGACCTATTAGTCTGTTGTTTGTTTTTTCTTTTCACCCAAATTTTAACTCTAAACAACAGTAAATTTTTTTTTCTGTTGTATTCAATGGTGTTATAAATCTCAATATATTTCAGACCTATTAGTCCTTTTTTTTAGAGTTAAAATTTGGGTGAAAAAGAAAAAAAACAAACAACAAAAAAAGGAATTTATTTCTTTTGTTTTCATTTAATTTTAATCTATATATAAAAAAAATCTCGCATTGTTCTTGGCTTTTAATTTTACCTAATATATATATATGAATATGTTAGAACTAGTGTGATTGAAGACAAAAGAAACAGATGAAATGTAAAGACAATACAGACAGATATAAGTAAAAGTTTCTTTATTCAGTCTGCCAGTATAAATAAATAAAATAAAAAAGACAAGAAACCAAAATTAACAAAAAAAAGAATACAGAGCACAAAACAAAAAATCCTGCTGAGATTTGGAGGTACACAGCAGGTCACCCATTGATTCCACGGCAATCTTTTTTTTATACTTTCACTTTCACCTTCACTTTCGCTATAGAGGAAAAATAAAGAAGCATTATTAGTTCATTCATTTTCATAGAAGGTTGAGCGTGCTGCTAATCTCAACCCTTCTTTTTTTTATTCTTCAGTCTATAGTTCCTAAACCCCCATGACCCTGCAAATCAAACTACGTCCCTGCCTGCAGAAAAAATAGATACATTCAAACTACTCCGCTGTCTCAGTAAGTGTATGTATATTTGTGTGTGCATATATATATATATATATATATATATATATGTTTTTGCATGTATATATATGTATGTATATATATATAAATATATACATACATATATACATATATATATATATATATATATATATATGCATGGATTAGATTTGGCAATTTCTACGCAAATCTCTAAAAAGAGCAAAATAAAGAACTCCATGATTTTGTCATGAAACACAGGACCTATGGCCCATGTGGTCCCTTAAATAAAGGATCCCCATCTATGCTCGACGGAAGATATTTCAAACTATTTCCTAGAGACATCCAACATGCTAGTGAACACTCTTTTCTGAAATGCAGGAGAAACTGTGAATAAAATAATATTCACCCACACACGCCTACACACATATATGTGTGTTTATATATATATATATATATATATATATATATATATATGTGTGTGTGTATGTGTGTGTGTGTGTGTGTGTGTGTGTGTGTATATACGGAATAATCGTGTTGACACACCGGTTCTCGTCAGATCACTGAAGTTAAGCAATGTTGAGCCTGGTTAGTACCAAATGGGTGATTATTTGGGAATTCTAGGCGCTGTACGTGCGGTCCACGTATCCCAGCATCTGTTTTCAGTCGTCCCGAACATACATGTGTGTGTGTGTGTGTGTGTGTGTGTGTGTGTGTGTGTGTGCGTGTGTGTGTGCGTATCCATGTGTGTCTTTTATATGAATGTATGCAAAATATTTTTGCGTTTTCTATTGCAACGTCATGAAAACTGGCTACTATAGCATATTAACTATATAGTACAGAGAGATGCTTCAGTGAAAGTACTTTAAAACAATTTCTGAAACATTTCCTAATAAATAAATTCTTTACACGAATCTAATATTCCTACTTTTGCTATGTAAATATGAAATTGCTCGTCGATATTAACAACAATGAAAGTAATTTTAATAAAGAAAAACGCAAAATTGCTGAAAAAACAAAACAAAAAACTTTCTCCTTTCTCACACTAAAATTGATCGCTGTCAGGTATAAGCGAGAAAAGTATGTGTCTGCCCCTCCCCCTCCATTAAAAAATAAATTTTAAAATTTAAGGGATTATTTCCAATATTGATTTATAGAGGGATACTCTCATCCCAGATATTTGCTTCCTTTCTGCCCCTGGGACTATGTTAAAGGCAGGGACTGTCTATGAAGATCAACGACGATCAGAGAAACAAAGCTACCAGGAAGGAGTCATACTAGTGTCAGTTTCCAATAATGTCATATATATATATATATATATATATATATATATAAATATATATATATATATATATATATATATATATACAGGGTGACCCAAAAACAACAAAAACATAGAAAATATATCTACAACATATGCTATAGAACGGAGAAAAAAGGCCAAAGACCCTAGTGTTTTGATGTGATGTTTTGAATATAATTAACTAGTTATGACCAAAGTTTCATTTCATTCGGACAAAACACTAAGAAACGGGGCCTAATTAGAGTTGGGGCCCGTTTTTTGGGGGGCCACCCTGTATGCGTGTATATATACCTTCAATCTATGGTTCTCCTTTCCTAAACTTCTACTAAAAACACTCGGCTGTCGAAATCCACTTTCAATCATCTCCCACACTCTTTACCTGTGCCTAGACCTAAATGCAGATTCCTATAACAAAGCTTCTTTCTTAGAACTGCACGCCTGTGGAACTCTCTTCCGATTACCTGTTTTCCAGCTGACTACAATCTTATTGTCTTCAAGTCCAATGTAAACAAGTTCTTGATTAACCGTCACCCTAAGTAATCCAATTAAAAAAAAATCACACTACTTATGTTTACTACGCTATAATCACATTGACTAATGTGTACGCATTAACCCTTATCCTCGAATGGCCTCCGGGCCTTTATAAGTGGTGATTCATGTGTAAATAAAATAAAATAAAATTAAGCTACACAGAATATTACGCGTTTTTATGTAGCTTAAATGCAATATATATTTTCATAACTTACTATCTCGCTCTACCTATGAATTGTGCAATGTTAAAGTAAATACTGAAAAATTTATGCATAAAATAATATTCTCGTATATTAATTTATGTGATTAAATGAAGTAATCCTATATATATATATATATATATATACATATATATATATATATATATATACACACACACACATATATATATATATATATATATATATATATATATATATAATTGTTTTTAATTTTGGTAAGAAAAAACGAATAAGTACTTAGTCATTGGGATTTTACACAACATTGTTTTATTCCACTGAAAATTGTGCTTATCGTAGTAATTTTGTATTCGCATTTTTACATATTTACATATTTATATGACAACCCTTCTTCACTCACGTTCTAAATGCAAATCCTTCAACTCCTGTTATTTCCATCAGAGTCCAATTTTCTTGCCAGTGCTTCATCTACCAGCCCTAACACGGGTTTACGTTTACCTAAGGATTCCTCTAGCTTTCCAAGCTTATTCTTCTCTCTCTCTCTCTCTCTCTCTCTCTCTCTCTCTCTCTTTCTCTCCTTCCTCTTTCTCTCTTTATGCCTTAATCCATAGTCACCCTTTCATCGTGCAATCGTCTGATCCTTCATTCTAGACCCTCACCAATACAATTCAGATTTCACCCTGTGTAGCTATTTCCTCTTTCTGATGCCACAAGGCATCTATATCGTTCATTGTTCAAAGTCTAACAACAGTAAAAAAAAAACAAAAAAAAACTCTCCCGCACACGCATGAGAAGAAGAGTCTTCGGAATATAAAAAAGGAAAACGTTTTTAAACAAAAACAACAACAAAAAGTATGTATGCAAAAACGAGAAAGACAAAATTTTAAAAATAAAACAGGAGATGAGGATGGATGGATGAATGAGGAGTCTGTGTCGGTTTATTGAAAAGAAAACGAATTGAAAAGGAGGAAGACACAATAAAAGATAAAAGAATCCGGTTCTAATTCCGGTTCTGATTCTTTGTGAATCTCTAAATATGTAACTATATAGTTGTATTTTCCTCCGCGTACCGTAGAAACACACATTTTAAATGTGCAGGACGTAAAAATATACTTGTGAGGGACGATCTATCGATTTTAGCTTCAATGGTGGTTTAAAATCAATAAATATCTATTTTATTAATTATTAACAGCAATTGAAGTTTTTTTTTTCTTTAAACAAAATCAAATAAAAATAAACACAATTAAAAGAATCGTTTTGGCATCGGAAAATCGGTACATTTTTTTTTTTCGATTTCGATACCAATTCCGATACCCACAAATATTCCGATTTTTCCGATTTCCGATTCCGATTAATCGTCCCAACACTAGTACACACGCACACACACACACACACACACACACACACACACACACACACACACACACACACACACACACACATATATATATATATATATATATATATATATATACACACACACATATATATTTGTATAAATATATATATATATATATATATATATATATATATGAAAATAAACCATTCGTAAACAGTTGGTCAGATTCGAATTCCAAAACTGAGAAAGAAATCAATGCAGCTGCAGCACACCAGGTACTTGTAAAGGGTCCAATATATTTTTAGGTATAGCAATATTAAATAATAATAATCCATTATAATAAATAACAATAAATTTTAACAATCATAAATACTCTAGATATTTACAAAAGTGAAAATGTGTATGAGGACAACTCTCACTCTATATACTCAACGGACTTTTTTATCTTCAGACTTGAAATTTGATATATCGGGTATTCAGACATGCGGAAATCTTTTAATCGGTCTTCATCTGGAAAAAGTGTTGCTAAGGGATGAAAATTGAAAAATTGGTACTATGGGTCATCGGATTTTTATCTGTTTGTCAACGGTTTCACAATTTAGCATGCGCGAATTGTTCAGACGACAGCTTCCTTATGTTAAGAAAAAGTGGGGTTGAAAACACTTTTTAAAGATCGTGAAAGCTGGTGTAATGGTTATCGTACTTGACTCACTGTCGTTTCGATCTCAGCTCTAGTATTTTTTTATTTTTACTTTAAAGGAGGTAATTGTTTAAGGAAAAACATAATTCTCGCATGCATATATTCGTTTCTTTCTGTTTTTTTTACTTTATTTTTCTAAAGGATTTTAACGTTACATTTAATACCGGGCAACGCTGCGTACCTCTGCTAGTTTTACTTAGAACACTTAAAACCTGGGATCAAATATAGTATCTTTGGTCTCTTTCTAGACTGAGGAAATGTGGTGGGGGGAGTCTACAAGATAAAATGAACTATAATATATCAATATGCAGGGTGTCCGTAAAGTTACTATACAAATAAATATTAACTATTAATACAAATATAATACAATAAAACAATAAGACTATATAGTAACTTTACGGACACCCTGTATGTATATAGTAGTACGTTACACTCTAATAAAAAAGAAGAGAATCATTTCGCAACCATGAGTTTTGTTTATTTATTAATTATTTTTTGATTCAACGTTGAGGATGTTCGAGCGGACAGGTCAGAGTGAAATGGCACGATGACGTTTTATTCGGAAACGTACGCAGAAATAAATGTCGTTGTTGCAAAATTACAAGGAGTCGAGTCATTACTTGTCTTTTTTTTACATGGAGGTCACCACTTATCAAGGCCCAGAAGCCACTCGGGGATAAGTCTAATGTTCTGTTTAATGTTCTTTGCGACACACTGCTACAACGTATTGTGTCTACGTGTGTAACGGTACACACTACCACCACCAACTTTACGGTTTTCCTAACACATTAAGATAATCTTTCGCCTGCATTACGGCGTACTTAAGTCTTACCGCCAGAAGGAAAGATATTAACCTTGGAGTTGTCACTGAAATGAATTGTGTCATATTGTGCGTCACTCAAAACAAGTTCTCTCGTATACATCAGGTCTGCCCTTTGTTTTTGTTTTAAAGCGAAATGCTTCGAAGCTGGAATACGAGCATGCAATTTTGTATTTTTAACCTTCAAGCAACCGTTTTCTCTGAGAGCTTATTATCTATCTCTTCACTGAATTTACGGACAGTTGATGTAGCAGTTTGGAAACTTTTTTTTTTAAAGCATTCTTACAAATCTTTGATCTCTCTTTGTGATGCTTTGGATATCTGTTGATTTTTGATTTTGCAACGAACGTTCTATCGGTTTTATACTTGCCAATAACCTATTGAACTACATTCTTTAAACATACGAGCAATATCAGATTTTTTTTTTAAATTGACTATTTTCTTGCGAGTTAGCGAAAATGAGTTTTTCCTTTAAAATAGAGCGTTTTGCGTATAGAATTACTATTTTCTGTTAAGTTGTGTATTATGTAACCAGTCGTTTAAGAGTTTACCTGTTAAATATTTACACACACACACATACATGTACTATTTTATTTATATAGATAAGAAATAAGGTATATGTACAGAATCCTACCTATATAAACAAAATTTTACCAGAGACGAAGAGAAACGGTCGTACTACAAATGGTCATGTAAAATCATCGAGTAGTTTTATCTCTAAAAAGAAATGAATACTTAAAAATAAGTTTAGTAGTGCGCTGGATGCCTCCTGTACTTCAATTAGTGCTTCCAGTAGCATTCTGGAGGCCTCCTAAGATTTTTCTTCTACTGATCACTTCCATATATAATTTCTTTTGTAGGGGTCGGAGTTAAAAGCTTAGTTTTAGTAGTGCTTTAAGGTCTCTTTAATTATATTTAGTGCGTTCAGTAGCGCTCTGGAGTAGTTTCTGAGTTCAATTTTTTTTTTTTCATCGCTCACTTAAAAAGTATTTTTTTCATTTGGGAGGAAGGCTAAAAATGTTGCTTTCGTAGGCCCTCCTTCATTTTGTTTAGTGCTTTCAATGGCGGTCTAGAGGTCTCATGAGTTTTTTCACTGCCAGCTTAATGAAATTGTTTTTATTTAATTCGTTCTATTTCTCTAGTAAGTGATAGACAAACGTGGTTTGAAGACAAATGGGTTCCAGGAGAACGATTGATGGAAAATCAGATATAAATAAAAGATGTTCAGCACGCTTTTCATTCTTCTTTGTTATTTATTATCCTGGTCATCTGGAGTAATGAAAGAATGAAAGAAGGATACTCGGTAAATATTATATTCTACTTAAAATAGTACTTTATTCACTGTAACAAGTGCAGTACACCATTTTGAACATGGTAGATTCTGAGTCTCAATATACTCTACTCTAAATAGAGCTTGTATGTATTATAATATAATTTTTCTCCTATTAAGTCTCATGGTGAACCTAAAAGTTTTCAATATCCTATATAGAATATATATGAGAGCTGAGAAAGAGAAGGAAAATAGAGACACAAAGAAGAAATAGATATAAAGAATAGGAGAAAAGACAGAAGACTAGATTTAATTGTACATGCTTTTCTGTTTTACATTTTTTATGTTTTAAAACCGATTTTAATCATTTTTTATTACAAATAATTTTAGTTATTCATCCAAGGAGGATATTGAAACAAAAAATAATTTCAACCTGTTAAACGGTCCTGGATATGACCTAAAACTATATCCGATGGTGAGGCCCCACCTTGCGGGCCTTGGGGAGTGTGGAGCCACCCTTTAATTGCCAGGTCCACTGTGACCCGGAGTGGTAGTACCTGTTAGGGTCCCAAATATTGGTTAAATAGAATCTGACGTAAAAAATATATATACTCCATTAAAAATCGTTCTTCAAAATAACTAGATTCGGCATTAAATAACATGAAAAAGGTTGATATGTCGTAAAACAGCCAACCAACTTGTTAAAGGCATGCAAAAGCATCTCCGTTTTATTTAAATAAAAAAAATTCTCTTCTCATACAATTTTTTTCTATACTACAAAAATGCCCTTTTGTTTATTAAATAGTTAGATGAAAGCACACATTAGTAAGCACGGACCTTCCTTGCCTGTGTTAAGAATGGCTTTCATTGCGCATTTGCAATAAAAGCAACAAATGTCAATTTTTATACAGTATATATGACTTCATCTTTATCGGGAAAAGCACAATAAAGGACTCACCAATGTTGACAACTTCTCAGGAACCATGTGTACAGATTATTTTGTTTCAAAATTGTCATTAAATCATAGACTGTTATTACCTTTATTTATTAATTTATTAATTTATTAATTTATTAATGTCTGTATAGATTTATTTTAATATTGAATATTGGTTTTCATATTTGCTTTGGAAATTGATTCATATTTTAATCGCTCTTAACTGTATAACACTTGCTTTTACGTCGATATATATATATATATATATATATATATATATATATATACATGTGTGTGTATGTACGCGCGTGTGTGTGTGTAATTTTACTTTCTTTTGTATCTATTTCGTTTTCTTATTCCTTACTTTTCTGCAACCTTCCTAAACAAGAAGACAAATTAATCAGCACGGCCATAGACTTTCGCCAATAACTAGATGATGAATAAACCTTTCTTCTTTCGCTCATTAATTCTCTTTGATTCCTTTGCATTGCTGTTTATGATATAGCAAGCCCCCCCCCTCCAACTACTACCCATTATCCTACTCTGCACTCACAGACCAATGACCTCCAACAAACTCCATTTCCTCAACACCCTCCCAATCCCCAAAACTCCACCGATTCTTGTACGTACTCACTATCTTCTGACCGACTGAATACTAAAAGAAAATAAATAAATTTAAAATAGCAGAATCAGAAAGAATATCAGACGTTTTGGTCAATAGATGAACAGATGGACACCGGTACAGCTTTCTTCCTTTTCTTTCTTTTTTTTTTTGTTTTGGGCTACAGAACGAAACAAGATACGATTTCTCTTGTTGGCTTTAAAAGTGTATTCAGAGAAGGCACCGAAGCATACTTACATCTGCAAGGGGGAAGATTACGCTAAGTGAATATCTCGGGTTTTTGACGTAGATACTGGTACACTGGTAGAGGATTGCGGAGAAGTGGGGCCGGGTGACGTGATGGTCATCGCCCGATCACTATGCAAAGACTTCAAAGAAAGAAATCTTAATCGAACATGTTTCTATGTTAGCCCAGCATTTTGGCGATAGTAATATTTTGGATTTTCATCATGGCGTCTTATCAAATGTATTAGCTTGTATCAAAGACGGTCTGTTTGATTGCCGACTGCAGATGATTTGTCACCCCCATACACATTAGCACACAAACTAAGTGAATAGAACGAGGATAAAGATATTTCAGCTGTGGTGCTTAGATATGTAAGATAAAAGTAGACTATCCATGCCATGCATATGTGAAATAGATTCGTGCAATTTTCGGGGGGAGGGGGAGGTTAACGATGGCTTGAGGACGTTTTCTAGTTTCTTGGACACAATGTAAAAGACCATTGTTGTTTTCCGTAATGAGAATTTTACTTGGATTATTCTTCGGCAACTCCTTTTCGTACCATAAAAAAAAGGTTAAAATAAAAGTCTAGCATCTGTTTTCATGCTACAGTTAGTCTATTCTGTCCTCAGTCAGACCAAGACAAACCTTAATTTTATTCCACCCAGAGTGGTCTTTCCTTTGCGAATTAGATTTTCTTTCCCATTAAAACCCCTTATTATGTTTAACTTTGCTGCCCTGGGTAGCACATAAATAAATAAGAACAGCAATATCTGTTATTAATAAGTTATTAATAAGTGTACTGCGTTAAAACGGCTTATTTGGTATAACGTAAGCATTTTCATTAATGGACCGGAAGATGAAGGTGGAGTCATCGAAAGCTATAAAAAATAGTACTTAATGCCTCCTCGCTAACCCTAGATATAGTAGCTAATAAAAAAACATGGAACCTTTAAGTCGCTTTCGGCTATAGTTGACTATTTTACTTTTTTTATTCTCTTACTTGGAAGCAAAGATGGACTTGGTTCAAAATCTGCATGATTTTTAAGGGGGATTTTTCGTGGGTTAAGCCATGTGTAATTTTTAATATTAAAATATATCTTATATCAATATTTTGTCGTCTTATCTATCTGTCTGTCAATCAGTCACATCTTTTAAACGTAATAAATACATTGAGAAATTTGTCTTATTTCTAAATATCAGAGACCTTAAGTATTTTTATAAATGAAGACTATTGTATCTATAGTAAATAATCTTCTTTAATAGAAATCTCACCAGTCTGTTTAAATGTATGTATGTATGTATGTATATATGTATGTATGTATTTATATATGTATGTATGTATGCATGTATGTATGTATGCCTAAAAATTTCGATAGAGGCGGTGGATTTTCACGAAATTGGTATCATTTTGAAGCTCGACCTTTCGGACAACAAATATCGAAAAATTAGACAAAAACATTAATTCCTCCATCTTAAACTGGGCACTTTTTTACAGGGAGTGGTCGCTTTTTTTCGCCGATATTTTTTAAAGTAATGTGAAGTCGACGGCGAGTAAGCACTGGCTAAGGCCGCCGTAAGGTGACGGGACAGATACTTTTAAAAAGCATACGGGTGTGCGACAAAACTTTGAAAAGATAATGAAATACACTGTTTTGGAAAAAACACGAATAAATGTATTCATTTTCATTTTTTAAAAAATGCCGAGACAAATTTTTATTTTTTATTTGTCTGTTCTTTGCGATGTTACCAGACAAGGTATGGGTCTGAAAAGTTGAAATGTAACGACACAGACGTATCTAACTCAGGCTAATAACTACGTATGCACATTTAATTTTATATGCAAGAAAACGTGGTCTTAATAATAACTGATGATAATGAAAAAAGGAAAGAAAAACTGATGATGATGAAAAAAGGAAAAACTATGGTTGTGACAGCAAAATATTCTTTTCATTCTTTCGACTCTCGAGTATTTATCCGACACAGTAAGGCATAGTCAATTAACCGGTAACCACATCAGTCTATATAAAAACATATAAGATATTAACGAATATATACTCAAGAGTCAAAACAATAAAAAGAATATGCTGTTGTCACAGCTCTACCAATAGCGTATAAAAATAAGTACATATTTTAATCGGTATTTTTGTACGTGAGTGAATGATATTGAAATAGGATACAAAAAAGTAAGTTTGGGACGACAATAAAGAAACAAATCTTTAGTAGTGCGTATTTGTGTGTATGTAGCCGAATGAATGAGAATAAGAGAGAGAAAAGGAAAATGAAAAAGAGAAAGAAAAAGAAAAAGAGAAATAGAGGGAGAGAGATTAGCTTTGAGGTAGAAATAACAGTACTTTGGATTTCTTTTTCTTATTGCTCAATTTCGTTTCATTGATTTCAAGTAGTGAGCGAGAATTAATTTGCGAAACGATAGCGAACGGGCGATGAGAGCTAATATATATATATATATATATATATATATATATATATATATATATATATATATATATGGTTACACATGTTTCAGATGTTGGACCATGTTTACGATCTAACAGCCTCGTCAGACCTTACAGAAGTGATTGTTAGTATTAGGAAGAAGTGTTTTAGAAGCTTAAGGCCTTCTAAAATACTTCTTCCTAATACTAACAACCACTTCTATAAGGTCTGACGAGGCTGTTAGATCGTAAACATGGTCCAACATCCGAAACGTATGTAATCAAACAAATAAAACGGTAATAAAAAAACACATATTTGCTCTGCAATAGTACTGAGCACTCTCTTCAGGATTTTTTCTAATTACCAGTTATACATATATATATATAAATATATATATATATGTATATATATATTACCAAAATCGTTTATATATATATATATATATATATATATATATATATATATATATATATATATATATATATATAAACGATTTTGGTAATATATATATACATATATATATATATTTATATATATATAAAAACGATTTTAGTAATACACACACACACACACACACACACACACACACACACACATATATATATATATATATATATATATATATATATAACCAAAACCGTTCTACGAGATTTTATTTTAGAGAAAAATTGTTTTCCATAATTTCAAGAAAGTCATTAAAAAACATGAAAACGAAAAGGGAAAGAAATGGTATAGAGCCAAAATGAAATCGAATGTCCAAAGCTACAGTGAATGTGTAAGTTTCGTTTTAATCTATATCGAATATCAAGCCGATAAAATCATAAAAATAATGTATAAATTATTTTTATTTTTTGGCACTTGTGTCCAGACATGATGAGGCGTTAGCCATTTCTCTCAACTTTTTTTTTTTTTTTTTTTGCATTAATTTCTTTTTTAACATATTTTTTCAACTGTTTGTTTTAAGAAAGTATTCGAGAAAATTCTATATCACTTCGCCTCAGATATCATCTTACAGTTGGAATTGGACACAGACGACATATCTGAAAGTTCAAATTTACTTATTTCGAAATCAAAGAAAAGACATTTACTGTTTGTTTGTTTGTTTGTTTCCTCTTTTTAAAAAAAATGGCGGTTCTTAAATATTTCTTATTTGAGTTAGTTGCCAAGTAAACAGTCGACATGTTATTTTATAATTTTATTTTTTCGTTTGGTTGTTACTTTCATTGTATTTGTTTTTTAGTTTATGATTTTCTTTCTATTTATTTTATTTGTTTATCATTTTTCATAAATGAACTTTGATATCGTCATGAATTGATTTGTTTATCCATGACACAAATGTTCAGGAAATTTGAGCGTACTTAAGAATTTGTCCATCGCTCAAGTGTTTATAGTTGGATAGTAGTGCCATGCTAATGCATTAATACAGTCGAATTTATAAAACTCATCAAATACATAACTACCTAATTGCCCCCCCCCCGTTTCCACGTATAACGAGAAGAGAAACATATTATTCAATACTATGATAATTGTTTTGAGGAAGAGTGTAATTTTTCACTAGATACATATATCCTTAGTAATAAGCTACTTTATTGTAACTACAGATGCGGAGGCGCAGAAATATCTAGTTTAGAATCTAAGCGTGAGGCTACGGATGACGATACCTCCGTTCAATTTGGAATTACGAAGCATACCCACTGTAGGGGCAGCTGCGCGTGTAATTTTGAGGCAAGGGATGCGCAATACGCAACCGCACCTCTCCTGAATCGGCACCGCTTGAAATCTGTGGCAAGGAGAAATCAAGGTCGACTGCAAACAATGCCGAGATAAGTGGAGAGCACATACAGCATCTGAAATCTCCAAATGGTCACCCATTTAATTACTGACCATGTTCAACGTTTCTTAAATTCGGTTATTCAACGGGAACCGGTGTGTCAACGTGATTATGCCGTACACGGGGTTATCGCTCTTGGTGCTAATGGACCAGTGGATCTCTTAAGCTCTTGTCTGTTAATCAGTCACATTTTTAAACGTAATAAATACATTGAGGAATTTGCCTTATTTCTAAACATCAGAGATCTTAAGAAGTTTTAGAAATGAAGACTATTGTATCTATAGTAAATAATGAATAATAAATTCCTGTAAATAAACTGGATGCCATGATCAGGTATCAAAACCAAAGCTGTTAAACCGTTAATCTTAGATTTTACCAACTTATCTATTCAGGTAACATTTTGGCCTTCGGGTCAAGATCAACGTGTAGTATCTGTTCTTCAGATGCTACATTTCAATTTCCTGTTCTCTGTCAGTGAAGGAGAAATCTTTCACGACTGAGACAATTTTTATTTTTGTTCCTTTTCTCCACGTTAAAAAACGACCCTGGTATCTAACTCTGTTCCGTGGGCAGGCATTGTAAATAAGAACATTACTTCGTAGCCTCAGTCGCAAAGTAGACAAAGAATAGAAAAGAAATTTAACTTGCTTTTGTTTTGCTGTACAACACTTATTTCCTCGCTCGAAAGACAAAGGATACAATTCCGAGGTAAGCAGAAAGCACATACAGCACCTAAAAGTTCCAAATGGTCACGCATGTTCAACGTTTCTTAAATTCGGTGATCCAACGGGAACCGGTGTGTCAACGTGATTATGCCGTACACGGGGGTATCGCACTTGGTGTTAATGCACCCGTGGATCTCCTCAAGTTATCTGTCTAGGAGAAGGAAAACTGTAATCTTAAACCTATGCAATTGATCTTATACCTTTTAGCAGAGAAACGGGGGAGGGAAACTTCCTTCGTCCACAATTAACCAAAAATTAATCAATTAATCATTTTCTAAAATAACTCTAGTGCCACGTTAGCGAACAGACTTAGTAAATAATTACCAAATGAGTCAGCAGCGTATGAATACAAGAAATAGTTATTTAAAATTACGTACGTGTCATGGTAGTGCATGAATACAATATATATGTATATAAATGTATATAGTTTCATTTTAATATTGTGTATCAATATAAAATGGGCAAAGTAAATCGTGTATATATAAAATATTCTACAGTGTCTTTACATGTATGCATAACAAAACGGTCAGTGTATATAGCGTCTTGTTGTATCTGTGCGGGGGGAGGATTACATATACAAAAACAGCATACCTTTTGTTATCATGCCATCTTTTTCTTTTCTTAACGCCAGACAATGTTTATGATTTCCTAATCTTTGATTTTTCAATTATTCTGTCACAGTTGACATTTTCACCGTTATCCAGTTTTTTTTATGCCCCTTCTACAACTCGTATCAAGTGGGTAAATCTTATTCCATGTCCGGCTTGGCCAAAGGTCGAAACGCGACTGCTCTACACAACTAACTAAAATTCCACTTCTATATCTAAAACTCTTTCTAATTTATTACGTCATCGCCTGATGGTTTACACATAATCTATTTGTTATAATTCCTACACTCCAAACTAGCCTCTTGATTCCAAATTTCTCTGCTAAGTGAAAACATACTTGCCAGAATACAATTCCATTCTATTATGTTAACATTGTGTCATTGCAGTGTATAGATGCAATACATAATTATCTTAGATGAATGGATATAATGAAAAACTTCCAAATCTCATTTGAAACAAAAAACATACATGTTAGATTTTTTGATAATTTTCTCATCAGTTTGTTCAAGCTGGGGGTGGAGCATCCAAGCGGATGCAAAACTTGCACGCCTTAAGTCAAATACTCCAACCAAGCGATTCTTTTGGATTCTGACCGTCCCTTGAAGTGCAATTGTTTAGATCACTCTTGCACTTGGTTTCCCGGAAATATTTGCCAGGAAATTTTTTAAATTATATTTTCTGTAATCCAGTTGCTCCTATAATAACTGGAATCCTTATGTGAATTTAAATGTCCATTATATACATTACACCTACACTAGGTTTCAAATGTTAAGTGAATTGCCCTTTATATACACTACACCTACACTAGGTTTAAAATGTTAAGTGAAATGTCCTTTATATACACTTCACCTACACTAGGTTTTAAATATTGAGTGGAATGTCCTTTATATACACTACACTTACACTAGATTTTAAAAGGTAAGTGTAATGTCATTTATACACACTACACCTACATTAAGGTTTAAATGTTAAGTGAAATGTCTTTTATATACACTACACCAGGTTTTAAATGTTAAGTGAAATACCCTTTATATACCCTACGCCTGCACTAGGGTTTAAATGTTAAGTGAAATTCCATGTATATAAACTACACATACACTAGTGTTTACATGTTAAGTGAAATGTACTTTATATACACTAAACCTACACTAGGTTATAAATGTTAACTGAAATGTCTTTTATATACAATACACCTACACTAGTATTTAAATGTTAAGTGAAATGTCGTTTATATACACTACACCTACACTAGGTTTTAAATATTGAGTGAAATATCCTTTATATACAATACACCTACACTAGTATTTAAATGTTAAGTGAAATGTCGTTTATATACACTACACCTACACTAGGTTTTAAATATTGAGTGAAATATCCTTTATATACAATACACCTACACTAGTATTTAAATGTTAAGTGAAATGTCCTTTATATACACTACACCTACACTAGGTTTTAAATATTGAGTGAAATATCCTTTATATACAATACACGTACACTAGTATTTAAATGTTAAGTGAAATGTCCTTTATATACACTATACCTACACTAGGGGTTATTATTCCACATGCTACCTTATACTGTAACATATGTTTGTATATATATTTATATATATATATATATATATATATATATATATATATATATATTTATGTGTGATTAAATGTATTTTGTTATTGTCTTTTTATTAATGTGTAGCGTGTTGTTTTCTGCATGCATAAACGATATCCTAATGCGTATTCGGCCTTGGCGATAAGCTAGTTAACATATCTGTAGCGACTGATGTTTACTCCTCCGCGTTCAAAATCAAAATGTGTAAAGTCGTTTGTGCGCAAATCTTTTGCGCATACACTATTCTGAATAAAAACGAATAATTTGTGATCAATCAAAGAACTTTCTGATTTTATTCAAAATGATCTTTCTTGGAGCCACTTTGGTCTCTTTCAAAGGCGAATTTTTCTTAGTTTAACAAAAGTCCGCTATGAACAGTAAGGCAGTACATTAAGTACTTGATAAAATTCAGTTGTAAGGTATACTTTTCTTGAGATTGAAGATCGAAACGAGCTAAACTCCACATATAATTTCGAATTACTTAGGACTTCTATCTAGTCTCGGCTGACGCGACGAGAGCATGATGTCCCTCTCCCGTCGATTAAATAAAGGGTTTCGTTCGAAATTTTGTGCAGATTCGCGAGTTCGACAGAAAGAATTCCCTAGTTCAACAAAATACTCCTGAAGGAGGTCAGAGGTTACATCGAGCAAAACGTTGCAAAAATAACACTCAAGATAAATACAGTAGTCCAAATAATCCAAAGAATAAAAATTATCAATCGTTATCTCAAAAATTTAAAAATATTATTTTTACTTGTTGCGATTTGCTTTGAATCCTGTGAACTTCAGAAACATGTGTAAACTGTATTTTGTTCAAGAATTGCTACTAAAACACAAAATCATATAACCTTAATTAATAATCCAATTAATTCAGATAGAGTTTGAGTCCCTAGCAACGAGATAACACACACACACACACATACACATGCACTCAGCGCTGCCGAGTTATTGTATTGTTTTTTTTCTGCAGCCTTATCATTAAGACAATCATTAGGTAATTCAGATGAAAGTAGGATGCTCTACGAACGCAAGGGAAATATCGAATGTATTGTATACACGCAGTTACGGATCCGGGCAAAACCAGACGTGAATCAGATTGCTGGCGATTACGTCAACACTAGAGTCTGATCGAAAATCATGAAGAAATATATGGTTTGCTTAAAGTGCAGAACAACAGACCAATCGACATTTCAAATTAAATGTTATAATAATTCTGTACTAAATCACTGGAAATAGATTGATGTGCCGTCAAATTAAACAACCAAACCAAGCACCATGAAGAAATATTTGAAAATATATGTAACTTGAAGTGTAAAACTTTTTTCTAAAATTAATGGATCCGGCAAAATTAATGGATCCTGCAAAATTAATGGATCCGGCAAAATTAATGGGTCCGGCAAAATTAATGGATCCGGCAAAGTTAATGGATCCGGCAAAGTAAATGGATTCGGCAAAATTAATGGATCCGATATAAATAATTAAGCCGTTTGCCGGTGAAGAGTTACTTGGTTGAGGAAATCAATTCCCCGGGTGTTAGACATGATATCAAACGATAGGCACATGGAAACATCAACGAGGCGAGATGGCGTCGACTATAACCGGCTGGTATGTGTCTCTTTTTGTCTTTAGTCATCAATTCATAACATGATGAGTGACCGACCCGTATAACACTATGAATATAGTTACTTGGAAGTCTTCTTCAAAAAGTGAAGGCATACACGGAATTAGGTTTTCTCCAGTTCTCTATTCTTCGAGGATGACTTCTTTCTGTTGGGTTCTGGCTTGGAAGTATAGCAGACCTCGTCTTGATGTTTAAAACAGGTTAGACAACAAGCAACACAAATTGAAATATATATTGGAGAATCTTAATTATTTTACAAAAAATATTCACAATATATTACAGTTAAAAATAGACAATTCATAACATTCAAACTTTTAACCATTTAACAGTTAAAGAATTAACTAACCTTAACAAACTGCTGGGAAAGATGGGGTTTCCCCTCTTTTTGAGGCACACAAATATGCGTGGCCACCCCATGCTTGCCGGCTGAGAAAGAGAATGTTATGAAGAATTGCATTGTTGTCCCTTCCCCTGTATCCTTGCGCGATAGACCAAATCATCTCTCGGCTATGTGGAGTGACAACGCTGTGGCACTTACAACATATATTAGCATACCTTTTTCTAAAATTACTGCATTCGACATTAAATAAGTCAAAAAGTGTTATACGGGGAGAAAAATCGCCGACCCAATTCTTTAACATACTCTCTCTCTCTCTCTCTCTCTCTCTCTCTCTCTCTCTCTCTCTCTCGCTTTGCTGATTCGCACTTAAAAGAGAAATATAAAAACTACCCATTCGCCACGTCACCCTAGCGGCTTTCTGCTTGTGACGTAACACTCATTTCAATGTCTTTCAGCCGTGAAACTTTTTTCTTTAATGTAATGGTGGCAGCCATTTTCTTTCATCTGAATTTCTTTCTTACACACTCCGTTTTATCTTCATAGGAATGACGTCAGAGAATGAGATTTTTTTTTACAGAAAATTTCGGATTAAGCAAAAAATAAAAAAAAATATAAGATAACGAAACAATTCTCAATAAAGAACGATTTTCCTCATTTAATCGCTTGATTTTTCTTCCAACTAATCCTATCTTACTTTCTGAAATCCAGGGCTTTAAAACAGAATAAAATATCAATGATAAATCTTGCTCGTTTATCTGTAGAAAACTTTACCTGCTTCCTGTCAATTTTATTTCAGCATCAGATAAATTATATACGTAACACATCGTTTAGAGACATATCAAAAACAGTTCTGATGAACGTGTAGCTCTGAGATTGCAGTAAAGTTTTTACATAGATGTGTTCGCGTCCTACATATGAGGGTTGTATGAAAGGTTTTTGATGCATTAGAAAAACTGAAAAAGATAAATAATTTTTCAGAATTTATTTGTCAACCTATTCTCCTTAAGATTTGAACATTTGCTCCAATAGCTTTGAAGTGCTTTCATCCTCTTTACTTTGGGATTCAATGAACGCCTCAACTGCAGCTATGACATCATCATCAATGTAAAAATAACCACCATAGAAAATATACAGCTTTAAGTTATTTTCTTTGACAAATTAAAGTTAGTATTTACAATTAGTATTATTTAGATTATCCGGACTAGAATCGAAAATGTTCTTGATACATGTGGAACTTAGATAAATCGTTTTGATTTTTAACACAAACAAGATCATAAGAAAAATAAAGATATGATTAAATAAAAGCTTCCTGTTATTTTTAATAACGTTTGTTCATATACAGGGTGGGACGATGAAAGTGTCACCCTAAAGAAAACAGCAATACAGCTTTATTTTAAAACTTTTAGTGAAAAAAAGCAATTCAATTAACCTGATTATGTAGTAGAGCTGGCATCTATGCAATGTAGCCGCCTTTAGCCTCAATCACCGCCTCGATACAGGTGCGGAACTGGAAGCAGGCATTTTCCACAACTCGACTGCTGGCAGTGATCAGGCTGGCTTTGGTGTTGTCGGAGGTCGTGTTGGTGATGTTCTCGATATATAATCAAAGGAAGCAGTCCAGCGGGTTCAGATCGGGGGAGAAGGGAGGCCAGCGAGAGAAGAGTAGCAAGTCGTAGTACACCTTCTTAAACCAAGCCTGGGTCTCTTTGTACATGTGGGTGGCGCCCAGTCCTGCTGCCAAACTTAGTCTCTGCTTGCGGTCACCAGATTGCACCAGGGGACCACACACTCTTTAGCACATCCAGGTACACTTTGGCGTTGATTTTCAAGCCGATTTCGAAGATGTAAAGTGGCAGGATGTGGCTCTTGAAACCGCGTCAAAGATTATAACCGTGGCCGGAAACTTTATTTTCATCACCCTGGGATCGTCTCTGTTATTCGTGGAAATCGAGCGATGCATTTTCTGGGTGCTGGCAATGGTCCTGTTGTCATAACTTGGATAGTTATGGAGCATGAGTTGTACAACTGGACATAGTTGATCTCGCTCGTTGAACATTGTCACACTTTTAGTTATGATAGAAGGTTTCTATCCCTTTTGGGATTTGAACACAACTGGCCAACTAGTAGATGGTTTGCAGCAAAAAAGAAAACCGATTTCATGAAACAGAAATGGAATAATGTCGTCTTTTCTAGGTCGACAGTTTTATCGTTCCACCTCATATATATATATATATATATATATATATATATATATATATATATATATATATATATATATATACACACACACACACAATTATATATATATATATGTATATACTATTATATAAAAGAAACTTAGTGTATGTGTATGTGTATGTGAGTTTGTTCACTACGAACTCGGAAATGGCTATGTCGATTTTTTTAACATTTCACACAAAGATACTTGATGTGTCTGGGAGTGTTCTTACGTAGGCTTTGATTCGGAGTGCGTCTTATAAAATCCGATGGAAGAAGGATGTCCGATTTTGACCAAGGTTAACATTTTTATACAATGCAACATCACAAGCTGATTTAAGATGTTCTATCACCGCTCAAGTAGAAAAGCATTGCTAACAAATAAAAACACATTTGAACCATGATAGTTTACTTTTTGCATTTTAAACGTGAAATGAAACCATAATTTACAGATAATTTTATAAAACTAACTGTAGAGTCTCTACAGCGTAATATAGACTAAATGTATTAGTGACTAAGTCATTGCAGGAAGGTAGGTGAGCTAATTGCCGGTACACGACTAACTAGAGCGGGCAATCAATCGATTTGATTAAAAAAAATCGACGATCTCACAGATTTCGATGACAATATAATTATGGGATGCGAATACATTTGTTGATCCTATTTCAACCCCGAACAACGTCGTGTCACCCTACTGATATATCAAAAGTTATCCTACTTGTGTATATATATATATATATATATATATATATATATATATATATATATATATATATATACAAGTGGACAGTGACAGAGCGTAGAGGGCAAAGGCATGTAAAAAAGAAATCGTTTAGAAATCCGGCAATTTTTTGTCTTGGTCATGGGAGGAGAAGAATATTGCAAAAGTGAAATTATTTAGCAATCCCCCAAAACGTTTTCTTTTTTTTTATCAGGAAGGAGGAATTTTACAAAGGAAGTATGAAAGTAGAAGAAGGCAAAGATGTTAAAGGAAGCGATGTAATTCAACGGTAAGATTTTATTCTAAAAATCCGGTGCACGTCAGAAATTTGTGTGATAATATTTTTGATTGGGAAGCAAAACTGTTGTATTTCAAAAATTTAAGGAGCATCTTTAAATGCATAAATATAAGTAACAACTAATATAAATAAATGTAAAAAAAAGGGTATAAATTCCGATTAGGTATCCGAAATTGTTCAAAATAAAAAGGTAACTATTATTTCTGATTGATTGAAAAATAGTCGTCTGTTAATATGCAACTGCGCCTTTTTATTTGTATATCTCTGTAAAAATCGCTACTGGATTCCACTTTCTCTATTCATAGTCGGTACTGATTAGGTCACAACTATATCATGACAAACACAGTTTTGAATACCCATTCTGAATAAGCACCTAGTATTGTTCCAATTAATATGATAGACAGTCACAAGTCAGTTTTGTTTAGTGTATACGAAACAGAATCCTTATTATTTTTATTACTAAAATAGAGGGGAGTCACAATTTATCAGGCCCAAAGTCCACTCGTTAATGAATGCCAGGTGGCCGGTGAGACAACACTGTACCTATTTACTATGCCTCCCCACGGGACAGAGTTAGACACCAGGGTCGTTTTTTAACGTGGAGAAAAGGTACAAAAATAAAAATTTTCTCAGTCGTGAAGGATTTCTCCTCCACTGAAAGAGAACAAGAAATAGAAGTGCAGCATCTGAAGAACAGATACTACACTTTGATCTTGTCCCGAAGGCCAAGACAGCACTGTAATTAGTGGGGCAGATTGCTAAAACAATCTTTCACTTGGTGCTTGTATCACTAATTGAATATTGAAATGATCGGTAATGGTAAAAATTGAGCAGGGTTTGATTATTTAAGAGAATGACTAAACAAAAAGAAACTTGTTTACATTAGACTTCGAAACGATCATATTATAGTCAACTGGGAAGCAGCTCGCGTTATTCTGTTCCTCAATCCGGTGGTTCTAGGAAAGAATCTTTACTCATGGAATTTTCGTTTAGTTTTAGACATAAAAGGTAAGGACAGTTGTTGTAGCTAGACGAGTGTCTGTTGCGAATGTTTTACAGGAGAGACATAAATAGAAAATCAGTCGGGCACCTGCTATAGAAATAACGGCAGAGCAGATATAGACTATCATCATCACTTCTGTGAGAAAGATAGAATAAGGAGAATAAAAGGGCCTTGCCCGCTAGATTTCGAAGACGGTTTTGTAAAAGGGTACCCTTAGCAGCCCTTACCCTAAATGTGGCAACGGTACTCCATCTTAGGATGCATTTGGCTCTGATACAGGCAGAGGATTGCGTCGGGAGTGAGATATCTTCCGAAACGATAGAATGATCTAATCATATTTCCAGTGACTTTGGCAATGGATCTGACGTAAGACTTTCCTTTCAGGTCAGTAGTAAAGGTCAAACCCAGAAGCTTGTCAAAGCATGGGTGTGGGGTTCCTCAAGATGAAAGCTATACATTACAATTAGAACCAAGTGAGGTTCAGAGCGTTAGCAGAGAAAAGATAAAGGCTTGGTTTTGAATGGGTTATTCCAGGTCCTTGCTTCAGATTATGCCGCTTTTTTATTTATGCGTTTTTCTTTAAAATATAATATTTGTTATTGATGTTGTCGTTCTTGGGGTTCAATACGGTTCTGTTTAAAGCTAGAAGGTTCACCCTTTCAGGCTTTGTTTTCTCATTTTGGAAAAAGGGATAGTTTGCTGCTAATTGCCTCAAGCGCCTCCATCGGAGAATACTGACCAGGCTGTTCAGTCATTTTTCTTTTTATAGGTATTAAAAACCTTACCTCCATTCTTTCGTTTTTGCATGAATAAGATGAGTCTATTTTTGTCATATGTTTCCCCTAATTTTTTCTTGTACGGTTTCTTTCTCAGAAAAACATCAGGTACTTACAGAAACGACTGCGTAGTTTGCCAACATCCTAAGTGAAAATATTTCTGTGGAACCAAATGGATTCAAACTTGATACCTCTAGATTATCAGTCCGTGTTGTTGAGCACTTATTGACCACTCCTTCCCAACCTCGCCTTAACTTGTGTCTACACTTCTGGTAAGTAAAAGAAATTGATTAGGCTTTCCATTTCTTTATTTGAATATCATGAAATGATAAGAGGATCGAGAGAGAAATAAATTTGATCAGAGATTCTTGATACAGGCAAATAGTTATGGAAAGAAAGATCGCTGAATGAAAAAAAATAGAAACTATGAAATCTACAAGACCCTGTACTCAGCCTACCTGCCTGACCTCATGTTCATACGATTTTGTGTTGTTGCTGCTGCTGTTCTTGTTGTCAGTATTCCTTATTAAAAACAAAATATACAAGTTCTTAGCTTTTTTACCGGCATAATTTAATCTAAACAAACTTGTCTTATCATTCAAAAGCCTCCAACTTTACGCCATGAAAACATTTGTTTTGTTTTTATATACGCATTTTTTACAGAATGTTCTTTCTGAATAAGGGCGTCAAATGATAACTATTGTTCGAAAAATAAATACATAAATATACATGCATATATATATATATATATATACACATAAATATATATATGTATAGTATATATGTTTGTATATACATATGTATATTCATGTATAGTACATACATATATATATGCATATACAATATATATATGTATAATATACACGTATATATACGCATGTATATATATACATATGTATAATATACACATATATTATGTGTGTATATAGATATATATGTACATATATATATGTATAGTATATGCATATATATGGATATACTATATATATATATATATATATATATATCTTCATCTACATTTTAATAAACTTCTATACAGAAACATGTATATATGTTTATGTCCATAAATACCCATGTATATGTATACATATATTACCATATCTGAATATATATGTGCACCACATGTATATATATATATATATATATATATATATATGTGAATATATATGTGTACTATGCAAATATACGTATTTCTATTCACGCATATATGCAATCCATGTATCTCTATATATCTGTATGTATATATCTGTAAGCATATGATTATATATTTATATTCGTAGGTACGCAAATAAAGACACATTAATATAATACATATATTTGTGCGTATATATGTATATACTATAATATCTATGCATATACATTTGTGTATGTTTATATGCATACATATGATTATATATTTATATGTATGCAGATATTATTACTTATGTATGCATATATATATGTATATATATATATATAAATATCTATATACACATATGTGCATATATATATATATATATATATATATATATATATGTATACCAATAATAAAAGTTTCTTATTTTTATACTTATATTAACAATTATCTATATATGTATACACACACGTACATGTTCATGCTTAATGGGTATACATGTCTCTTTCTATCTCACTATGTTCTCACTCTAACTCTTTATCCTCTTCTTTTTCTTTCGACTTCTCTCTCTCTTTCTCTCTCTTTCTCTCTCTCTTTCTCTCTCTCTTTTTTCTCTCTCTCTATATATATAGAGATAGATAGATAGATGAATAGAAAATAGATAGATAGATAGATTACAAATTCAAAGAGGAATTGGACATTCAAAACTGTAAGATTAAAAAAAACATTCTTAAATATAAAAAAACAATAATCAAAACATCTTTATTGTTGCTTTATTTTCCCTGATAAATCTTCTATAATATAAAGCTGAATGTGTGTGTGTGTGTGTGTGTGTGTGTGTGTGTGTGTGTGTGCGTGCGTCTGGTCACGAATAGGCTCCTGTATGGTTGTACTATTATAGAAAACTGACTACATATAATGATAGAAGATGTATCGAGAAACAGGAATGGGTATGTTTGATCTGGCAGAAGGGTGGTTCATGAAAATTGTGGGGTCTGCGTTCGCGCCTGGTCCACAAAGTATGGAAATAAAAAAATAAAAAAACGTTTTTGATATAGATGTACATAAGAATACTTTGATAAGTATGTTTTAACTTAAATATTGATGGTATAATAAAATTGTGGGGTCTGCGTTCACGCCTGGCCTCCATAAAATGGAAATAGGCACACACTTTAATAAAGACTTTTCATATCTATCTGCGTAAGTATACTTTGATAATTATGTTTCAGTTTGAAGAAATATGGTATAATAAAATAATGGGATGTTCGTTCGCACCTGGTCTCCATAGAATGGAAATATGTCACAAAGTTTACCAAGTTTTTTTTTAATATAGATCCACAGAATATTGTGATAAGTGTTTCAGTGTGAGCAGGTATAGTATAATAAATTATGGGGTTTATCTATTTTATTTTTAGTTTCATCATATTTTGCTTTGGTTTTGATACCCCCAAATTCGAAACTATCTCTTTACAACCCTTGCTTTTCATAACCTATCATACTTTCATAAATCAGAGTCCATTTTCTGTATGCTGTTTTTGAACCCTGTCAACGACAGGTACTTTTGCTATATATATATATATATATAAACAAATTCAGAAATATTAGCATTAAATGATGAACTATAGTATTTATATAGATAAAGTAAAGATCTAACCTCTGGTGACATCACAGGTCAGAGAAAGTAGTTATCATGCAATAAAATAAAATGAAATAACGACAAAAAATACGCGATAAACTAAAAATATAAACTGGAGATTTTCGTATATAAAAAACATAAAATATATATTTTTATGGTAATGTCGGTTATCAGCACGGATAGGGTTACGTTGTGTAAACAGATTTTTCTAAAGATTTTAACTTTTTCACGTTTTTCTTTTGGTTTGGCATGAGAAGGACATCCTGTTTTTTTTTTTAAAGTTCATCAAGTAACATTCGATTCAATTCCTTAATATTATTTATATGTTTGTGTCAATTTACATTTATTTATACATTACGTTCTTCCATAGATATTCCGTTTTTTATCTATTTTGTTCATCCGTAAACATTTTATTTTGTTTCACTCTTTAAAAAAAGGGAATAAATTTTACAAAAAGATTTATACAGAATGAGACACAATTGAATATTTCCTTTTTTTTTTTTTTACAAAGATATTCTCGTAGGTAAACTGAACGTGTTTTAGAATCAAAGAAGGGGGAAAATGATTGGATAAGTTTTTAATAAAACAATGTGGTAAAAACGAAAAACGAAGTTTGGATTTTCAACGGAATACAAATACACAGAAATTTTCTCAACGTGAGAAAAATAAAAAAAGAAACACATTGAATTTTTTTTATGCATGTATTATCGGTATAAAAGGGATGAGTGCAAGTACGATAAACGTTCCAAATATCCTAAAAAATGGACAGATAAATCATTCTGATTAATCATTACTAACGAAACATGGGCACTTCTACGATTTAAGCTTTGTTTTGGTTTTCACTTTTGGAAGAGTTTGGTTCAAAGCAAGGGGAGATAATCAAGAAACTTACGTAACTTTAGCGAAAGATTTCAGTAAAAATCAGACAAATACATTAAACAGTAACATAGCAGAAAGCATTTATTACAAGAAACTTTATTGACTTAAATGATATTTGCTTTTCGTTTTAAAGAACACTGTCTTCTTTTTGTTTGAAAACAAATTTATTTTGTAAGAAATTAAAATGGTGGACCATTTAACGTTGCCCGGGAACAAGCAGACGTTGTGCCCTGTTTTAGTCGCAAAGGAGATCAAGACAAAGAATAGGAAATAACTCCAACTCGCTTGTTCTTTGTAGCAGCAACATTTATTTTCTCATTGATATAGCCGTGACGTCACCCACATGATGCAGAGCGTTCTCCACGTCTCTCGCGAGATCTTGAACGTTATCTCGTCTCTCTCGTGTTCTTTTTCTCTTTTATATAGTCCATTTTTTCCCAGTGGTTACGTTCCTTCGCCTGCATTTACATACGCGCACACGCGCTATGTTACAAGCATATTAGTGATGAAAAATGAAGTAAAGCATACAAGGTATGCAGACAGATTTGAGGTTAAAATTTAAAAAAAAAAGATAAAAGAACAGAGAAATGTCGCTTCTACACTATTAGAACGAGATTTCGGAAATCGTAAAACTGAATTTCACATGAAAATAATGGTAGTACATATTCCTCATATTTTTAAGAGGATTGTATCCAAACAATTACGAAAACTAATAAGTAGAAAATTATTTATTAAAAATAGAAAATAGAATTTTAAGAAAACGATGGCAAAACACAGGGGGAATTCAAAAGGGAAGTAATTTTCTGTTTCGATTTTCAAACGATGGCGGCAATTTTTTCAAATGCTAGGACGATTAAAGTTGTTTTTTTTTAATAATTCAGTAATATTCAGGTAATTCCGGCTCTATAATTTAGAAGCTAGCATTGTATCTTAGAACTTATAAAGAAAAAATCAGTTGAAACCATTGTTTTTTTATCTGAAAACTATTTATCGACTACTAAATCTGGTCCCAATAATGTAGAAGCGCGGTAAAATGTACCATCGTCACTTTATGCTCCATAGAAAAGAAAGGGGTATAGTAAGGATGCATATCATATCTAGCTTTAAAGTTAACTTGGATGAAATCTCGACTCTATATAGATGTACACATCTTCTGCCTTTCTACATGGCTTATTGCACTATGCTACTTTTCTGTCAGTAAGTTTGATATGATTGTATTGATTTAATATTCAATGCCATTCTACAAAGCGAAGATATTCCGTATAAGTTCAAAAAGATAATACATCATCTTTGAAAATCACAATATTTGGAAGATCGATGGCCATTTTGGTCTTTTATCTAAAAAGGAATGGTGGAAGGGTGCAGAAAATCTGTGTGATATTATATATTTCTGAACGTTCATGTATTACACGTCTAAATAAAGATATGGCGTATCATAGTCTGAAGTATGAGAAGAAAACGTTTGGTGATGATGCTGTTGATGATGATTTTTATTGTTCGTAGTATTTGGATTAATCGGACTACTGTGCTGGTCTTGAACGTCATTTACAAAACCGCTTCGGTTAATGTAACTTCTAACCTATTTCAGGTGTATCTGGTTAAACTTGTGAATTTTTTTATTATATGGAGTCATCGGACAACTGTTCTAATCTTGAGTGTGATTTTCACAACGTTTCGGTCGATATAACCTGCTGTATCTTATCGAGCTCGGGAATGTTTCTGCCGAACTCAGGAATTTAGACGGAATTTCGAGCGGAACCCTTTATTTACTTCACTGGAGTAGCATGTTCTTTTTCCTACAGTCAGGAGTAAGTAATTCGCAATTGTTTTTTTAGTCGCCCACACTGAAGATTGAACCTTAAAACTTCAAGAGAATATTACTTTTCTCAATTGATTTTTCTGAGTACTCTAACCACTGTGCCACGGGTCCTTGCAGTTGGGAATCTTTCTGTCTAATTTGTACGGATTTTCGAACGGAATCCTTTGTTTAATTCACGGAGGTAGCATGCTCTTGTTCTGTGAGCCATGATTGAATAGAAATCCAAAGTAATTAGTAATTGTATTTTCCGTTGCCCACACTGAGGATTGAACCTTCAACCTTCAAAAAAATGTCGCCTTACAACTGAATTTTTCCAAGTACTGTAACCACTGCGCCCAGGGTCTTTTCGAATTTAACAGAAAGATTTCCAAGTTCGATAAGATACATCTGAAGAAGATCGGAGGTTGCATCGGCCTAAACGTTGTGAAAATGACACACAAGACGAGAAGAATAAGCCGATGAATCCAAATAATACGAATAACCAATCCTGATTTAAAAAATTCAGAAACTCCTTTGTTATTGTTGTTATTAAGTAAGTTGGACTTTTGCATAAAACTCACAAAGATCGTGCCTCAGGATTGCGTAGGTTGTATGTAATTCATTTTCCTTGGTAACACTGCAAAGTGCAGGATTGTAAGGATTAACCCCTGAAACTTAGAACAGCAAGGTTCAGCGGTTGCATGCAACATTAGGGAAAGAACATACTGTTATAGCAGAGAAGCAACGTTGATTTGTGGTTCCACACCTGACACATTTTTGCTTGCTCTAGGCAGAGAAAGATATGACCCGAGGACGACGGATCCTGATGTCGACTCGCCCTGGATTTTTACCAGAACGCTGTTAGCCGAGTTTCTCTGACACTAACACATTGTCTGCATCCCTACCAAGATGAGATAGGGTTGGACTTTAGTGATGATGATGATGATGATGATGATGATGATGATGATGATGATGATGATGATGATGATGATGATCGTTCATTTTCCCAATATCTTCTAATTACTGCAGAATTATTTTTAGAAAAACATCTGGGACTTACAGCAGGAACCCATAATACCTCTTGATGGTTCTGTGATGTGAACTGGAGTCGGCTTTGGCGCACAACGATTTTGAGTATGTGTTGTTAACCACTTAAGTAC
>NC_136497.1:82115615-82180615 GCF_053919585.1 Euprymna scolopes | reverse complement strand
AAATTTACCATTGAACACCCGAACATCCGCACATCTATCATTACTTGATTTCACACTCTACATCACAAACACGGGCCAAGTAAACACTAACTTCTATAAGAAATCCGCCTGTCGTGACATTTTCGTGAATTATAAGTCACCACTACATACACAAGCAAAAATAAGTGATGCTACAAATGAAATAAACCGCATTCGCAACAGATGCACGAATGAAACGGACAAGATCACCTTAATTGAAAAGTTCCACCACACCCTACAACTAAATGGATGCCCCCACAAAAACCATACAACACATTAATACACTTAAAAGAAACAAATACATAAAATAACTTACACATGCTTTCTTAAAATACCTCATATTAATAATAAAGTAACTATGGCCATACGCAAAGCCATTCACAAAGAACAACTAGATATACAACTTGCACACACCGACCCAACGTTAAGACAGCACCTATCTTAAACCGAAACTACATCTATGAACAAACCATGCTCTTTATACAATTGCCTCATAAAAAACAGAGGATTATGCGAATGCACATATTCAGTATACCAAATTCAATGCAAAATTTGTAATGAATCATATATCGGAAGTTCTATAAGACCGGTACATATCCGATTTAAAGAACACATTACCACCAAAACATCGTCATTCTTCAAACATGCGTCTCTAAAACATAATTCAGATAAAAATATTAACGTGAAAATTTTAGCAAATGATAGGAATCAGGGAAACCTCAGATTAAAAGAATCAATACTGATTGAAAAGTTAAAACCAAAAACAGAAAAACAGAAAAATCTAACATATTTCTAATGAAGACACAAACCGACTAATATTTTCCATATAGGTCGCAGTCATAACTCATACAGCAAAAAAAAAATACTCACTTAATAACTACATTATCTAAACAAATTAACGAATGAAGAAATATATAATTTCTTTTAGATTAACCGTATCTATACAAATTCCCTTGATCATATATCTACATATAAGTAAATAAAAAAGTCACCTCCATTAACCGCTTACATAATTATTGAAGCTTCAGAGCTTCTAATATCTTACAAAATCATTTAAACAACAGCAGCTAGTTATAACATAACAAATAGAATTTTGAATTAAAATCTTACAAAAAAATAATAATTTAAACAATGACAGTTTATAAGCACATCATAGAACATGAATTACTTCCCCTGAATAGAAAGCATTTGGACAAGTAAAAAATGAATTACCTCCCTTGAACATAACTAAATGAATTAATATTTGACCGCTTAAATTTAAAAAACACAAGAGAATTATTTCCCATGAACATTTAACGAGTTTAATTAATCTTTGAGCGTTCAGATTTAAATCTAAATAAAACAGCCATTTTGCAATTTACATCCTAGAGGGAGGATTCATTTCTCCACTGAGGATGGGTTATAACCCGAAAGGACCTTTGGAATTAAATACCACCCACAGTTAAAATGCAGGTAGATAAATGAATAAATATGTATTTAACATATATATAATAAATAAAACTTTTTAAACAATTTTGAATTATTTATTCATATATATATACTTCACACAACGACTGTACACTCCTGCATTGTTCTAGCTGCCTAAAAATAACTTTTATTCTCTAACAATGCTTCGAACAAACTACGCCATACTTCTTATATATATATATATATATATATATATATATATATATATATATAATATATATATGTATATATATATAATATATAATAGGCTCCTATATGTTTGACTATTATAAAAAAAACTGATTACATATAATGATAGAAGATGTATCGAGACACAGGAATGGGTATGTTTGATCTGACATAATGATGATAAATTAAAATTGTGGGGTATGCATACGCGCCTGGTCCACAAAGTTTGGAAATAAAAAATTTAAAAATTAAAAAAAAAACGTTTACAAGTGTGTTTTATATAGATGTACATAATAATACTTTGATAAGTATGTTTTAACTTAAATAGGGATGGTATAATAAAATTGTGGGGCCTGCGTTCCCGCCTGGCCTCCACAGAATGGAAATAGGCACACACTTTAATAAAGACTTTTCATATCTATCTGCGTAAGTATCCTTTGATAATTATGTTTCAGTTTGAAGAAATATGGTATAATAAAATTATGGAGAGTTTGTTCATACCTGACCTCCATAGAATGGCAATATGTCACAAAGTTTGACAAGTTTTTTTTAAAATAGATCCACAGAATATTGTGATAAGTGTTTCAGTGTGAACATGTATGGAATAATAAATTATGGTGTTTATCTATTTTATTTTTACTTTCATCATATTTTGCTTTGGGTTTGATACCCCCAAATTCGAAGCTATCTCTTTACAACCCTTCCTTTTCATAACCTTTCATACTTTCATAAATCAGAGTCCGTTTTCTGTAGCCTGTTTTCTGAACCTAGTTAACAACGGATTCTTTTGCTAGCATATAATACACACACACACACACACATATATATATATATATACATATATATATATATATATATACATATTATTCAATAAGTCCCCTGCCTTATATATAGATACAATACTAGTAAACTATCTATATCATTTATATAAAGTACTAATCTTCAAATGACACGTGTACAAAATATGAGCCCAATCGGATAATTAGTTTACAAACTACAGTTACTTAAGTGAAGCTAGTGCTGCAACATTTTAAAAACAATGGAAAAATCTGAACTTCAGGTGTTCAATACATTTTTATTAAGCAAAAATTACTGTTCAAACCATGACCAGATAAGTGTTATTGTGGCTCAGCTCTGGTCGAAAAAAATGGCAGTTGTACAAACAATGCTGAACGCTCAGGTGACACAAATTCGCATGTGCTCGAAAACAAAAATATCTACAAACTTTTTTAAGAAAATTGTCAATTGAAGTTATCTTAGATAGTTGTTTGGTTGAAGATATCTAAACGAAGTGTATTCACCATTTTCGCATACAGTGGGTGTCGCGTTTGCTAGCATTTGATCAGAAACAACAGTGTGTCAGTAATTTAGTGCATTGTTGGGACATGTTTAACACCTCAGAAATCAGGTTTTGTATCAAGATGTAACAATTGATCCACTACTATAATCCGGAGTCAAATTGGTAATAAATTGAATGGACAGAAGCAGGTGAAAACCTTCCAAAGCAAAGTTAGTGGACAAGGTTTTAACCATTGTATTTTGGGATGTGTGAAATATGTTGTTCATCGATTACGTTAAGGAAGAACTATCAGTAGCGAATATTTTACGGTATTATTGGTACGTCTGAATGAAGAAATTAGACCCCCCCCAAATATCGTTTACAAATGAAGAAGAAAAAGTGATATTTCACCAAAACAATTCATTGGCAAAACTATATGAATCGCACTTACAATTGCTTCTGCATTCATCATACTGTTCAGATCTGTTATCTGGTGACCACTGGCTGTTTTTAGACCTCAAAAGAACGCTCCAGGAAAATAGAATTGGCTACAATAAAGAAATGATACAATCATTGTACAAAAAGGACATCAGGTTGTTAGAGAAGTGTTGGAATCAGTGCACTACTCTACAATCAGACTATATTGATGAATGCATCCGAATTTTGATTAAAAGTGTTGTTTATTAGTTAGGCCCAGAGCTTATTGCGTGATGTGTTATGTATATAAAGAGTGTTTGAGACGAGTTTACCCACTTTAAAGAGGAAATTTTAAAAAAACGACATATCTTGGCCAAGTAATTTTTAAAGTTCCAAGTGCAAAGGAAAGTTTGTCGAATATATTTGACACAATTTCTTTTGAACTTAAAAAAGAAACCCTTCACACTTTGAACTTCAAAAACCGTCCCGAGCCTCCTCCTCCCCTACCACCACTTCCAGGTTGAATCGGAACATTAAGCACATTGTCTTCAGGAGATGCCTTAAGATAAGTTGGATTATGGCAATCAGGCGAGTTAGGGAGGGAGAAGTGTGACACGAATCTGAGTTCTACTGTCCAATAATACGGTCTTGTAAAAGCTACTCTTTTGAGCTAACTCTAAATCACATTGGATAGTAACTCAATATAGCCGTCTGAATTTAAACCGCACTTTTTTTTTAATGTGGGAGAGCATGGCGTGGTCTATGCGGGCAAAAGTTATGACACGTTGACATAGAATTAATGCTTTATGTCAAATTAATGGTTAAATATGTTTAAATTTGTGCTCTTTTCTTGCATTAAATACTAACCCCTAGTAAACTGAGCATCGAATGGATGTCATGATATTTAGTTTGTAGTAGTTTATCATGACAGAGATCCATACAGAATTTTAGCCAGATCTGTACAATTGATCTGTACCATTGATCTGTACAATTGTTTCTAAGAAAGCTTCTAGACTAAAGGTGGCATTGTTGCGACTAATCCCTATTAATCCTAAATTGTACATCGAACGGATGTTATGATACTTAATTCGCTGCGTCCTATCGTTAGAAACGTCCATGAAAAATTCAGCCAGATCGGCCTATTACTTTCGGATAAAATCTCTAGAGTAAACGTGGTATTGTATTAATTAAGCCTTAGTATCGAACGTATGCCATAATACTTAATTAATTGCACCTTACCATAACAAAGGTCTATACAAAATTTCAGCTAGATCAGACTAGTAGTTTCCGAGAAAAGCTGGAACGGATAGACTAACAGATTAATAGGCTAAATGAAATACAATATCGATGTATTTAATTATATTTGTTTGTTTATCATTGTAATGTCCTTTTTTCGGCAAAATATACCGCAAAATCACGGTCACACACCGGTTTTCGCAACACCACTATAGTTAACCAACGATGGAAAATAATACCAGTACCAGATGGGTAACATTTTAGAACGCTGGGCGCTGTATGAGCTCGACGCTTATCTCAGCACTGTTTCCTGTAGTTCTGAGTTTATATATACTTACAACTGAAATTTAAACAATGCCGACTCAGGAAAAGTGTTGTCGGAGATTGTGCAACTCTTACCACAATACTGTCCTGTGCGAGCACACTTCAGTGTGTAAAAGTGAACAGAGCCGTATCTTTTTTTTTTTTTTTTTTTCACAAATTTCTTTCTCATATTTTAAAACTTCTTTTAAAGTTGTTTTATTTAATTTTCTAAAAATCATTTTAGTTTCTCCATTTTTATTTTATGTTTCCGCCTTTCATTTTAAAATTCTTTTGTCATTGATAAAAATCGTGCCTGGTAAATCGGGCATATAGCCAATAATTGTCTGCTCAGACGGATACAATCAACAACTACTTTTCCGCTCTGAAACAAAAAAATAAATAAAATAAATAAAATAAAAGATCACTTGGTGGAGGAGAAAGATGGAGGGCGAGTGGAACATCTTTCCGATATCTATAACATGTTCACATTAAAAGAGGGTTTACATCTACTGTGCTTTTGTCAAACCAATTTAACTCAGATGAAGCAGACGAACCAAAAAATCAACATCGGTTCCATCTATCTTGGGGAGACAAATTAATTCCCTGACCGTTATCAATATGTTCTGTTTTTCAGCTGTTTTATTTATTATTATTTTTTTTTATTTCATGTTTCTATTTTTGATGCTGCAATAGAGTTTAAAAAAAAAACATTTAAAAGAAAAACTGATTTGATTAAAATCATCTCATTGCTTTTAGGCAGACTCCATTGCCCCTTCCTCTCCGCCTTACCCAACCCCAACCTTTCCAATCTTCAACTGTCATCAATCCGAACGAGAGGCTTTTTGATAAAAATTGATCTGACTGCTTTAATCTGTTTTACAAAGACGTTAACCTTTAAGAATAATCTTCTGTTTTAAAGCGGTTCAATTTCTTTTCTTTTTTTTTTTTTTGCATTTTTTCGTTTGATTTTGATTACATGTTGAAGAACACCTCTTCTTCTTCTTCTTCTTGTTCTTCTACTGCTACTACTACTACTACTACTACTACTACTACTGTTGCTGCTGCTACTACTATTTCCTATCCCTTCCTCGTTCTTCTTTATCGTCGTCTTTATTATTCCCCCATTTCTACTATCTTGTTTATCTCCCTCTTACTCTTTTTTTCTCCTCTACTACTACTACTACTACTACTACTACTACTACTACTTTCCCCCTCTTCCTCATTCTTCTGCATTATCTTTTTTTTATTATTCTCATATTTCTACTATATCTTCTTCTTATTAATAATTATTGTTAATTATTGGCTCACAAGGAGTTTTTAAACAGGTCATCAACTATCTCTCCTTGAAAGCAGCCGGTGTCGTTCCCTGGAAGCCGAGTGACAACAAGTCTCCCCAGATTTCCAGTACTCACCACCTCTTTCGATAGTATTTGCAGATAAATTTGCGTTATCGCAACAGGTGCTTGCCATTGATTTCTCCTAAGCAGCGGCTATTGGTATTCACTGGAATTTGCGTGGCAATAAGCCTCCCCAAGGTCCCAGTTCTCGTTGCACTTATCCAAAGGAGATCTGGTCAGTGCTCTCTCCTCGGTCTTTCCTTCCTCCTTGACTCTACTTGTCTGTTTGGTCTCGTTTTTAGGGGGGGGCAGTGTGGCAATGGGTGGGGCGGGGTAGAGAACTTATAGATATGCGGTTTCAATGTCCTTGGTTTCATAAGGCGTTTAATGTTTTGACTTATTATTATTATTATTATTATTATTATTATTATTATTATTATTATTATTATTATTGTTATTATTATTGTTGTTGTTGTTGTTGTTATTATTATTGTTATTATTATTGTTGTTCTTGTTGTTGTTCTTGTTATTGCTATTTTTCCTCTCTTCTTCCTTCTCATCTTATGTTATTGCATATTTCCCCCTTTTTCTTTGTTCTTTCTTATTCTTTCCATCGTGTCCTCACTCCTTTTTCTTCTTCTACTTCTTCTTCTTCTTCTTATGCTTATTATTATTATTCTTTCTTTTCTTCCCATCTCCTTCTTCTTCTTCTTCTTCTTCTTATTCTTCTTCTTATTATTATTCTTTCTTTTCTTCCCATCTCTACTTCTCCTTCTTCTTCTTTTTCTTCTTCTTCTTCTTCTTCTTCTTCTTTCCTTTTCTACTCATCCCTCTTTCTTATTCTTTTTCCTTTTCCACAGATCTCTTCTCCCTTTTCTTCCATTTTCTGTTCAACTCCTTGTTCAAAAAACAAATCCTGATAGCATCTTCCTCATCTTCAACACATATCTAAAGATGCATCTGAAAATCTTGTAGGATTTCGGTGGATGGAAGCAAGAGGGGGGGGGAGACATACGTTTCTTCATTCAAGTGCTCGAATGATGGGAAGCTAGTTTAACAGTTTGATTCGCATAAAAAAAAAACACATTTTCTTTATTGGTTTTGATACGACATTGTATTTTATTTGTGATTTAAGAGGATTAGATTGTTCAAACATATTTTATTCCCTCAGATTTGTGGCTTTTATTACGTATGACGATTATTTTTTTGTATTTTTTAAAAATTTACTTGTTTGCAATGTTGTCTTTTTTATGATTGAATTTTCAAGATGGCTACCATTTTGTTTAACATGTTTTATTTTGTTTCTTTATTTTAATTCATTTTATTATAAGATGTGTTCACCTTATTTTTTTCTATTTTACATTCGTGTTTTTATTGTTGTTTCTTTTCCTATTTATTCTTTTTCTTTTGTTATTTATTTTTACTTTATTCATTTCTTATATATTTATTTTTTATATTTTATGTCATTGTTCTTTTTATTACCTGTTTTTCTTTTTACGTGCATCGTTTATTTTCTCTTTCCTTCTCGTTCCTCGTTCTCTTTCTTTTCTTCAAACCCTGATCGTGTATTTATATTTTTTATTTTCTTTTCTTTTTCTTCCTCTATGTATATTTATTGTTCTTTCTCTTACCTTTTTACTTTCTTTTCCCGTTGTTTTTCTTATTAACTTTTATTTTACATTCGTTTTTCCTTTTTTTTATCCTTTCTTATTGTTTACTTTCTTTCGGATTTGTATTATTTCCTTTTATCTCAGTATATATTTATTTCTTTTATTTTATGTCATTGTTCTTTTTATTACCTTTTTTTCTTTTTATATGTATTGTTTGTTTTTTCTCTCTTCCCTTTATGTTCATCGTTTTTTTTTTCAAACTCTTTTCTTACATTCATATTTTACCTTATTTCTGTGTTCATCCTCCTTGTCTGTTTTTTTGTTCTTTCTTTTTTCTTTTACTTTATTTACGTGCTGCTTTTTTTTTTTGTCCCCGAACAAAAAGAAAGGGGAAACCTGTAAATTAACCCTTCTCCGATCGTCCGTTCGTCTGTCTGCACTTTTCTCACTAACTAAGCCTTTGAATTAAAAAAAAAAAAATTGCACAAACATTAAACATGATATGAGTAAAAGAGTAACAGAACGGGTTTTCCTGTTACCCCTCCCCCTAGGGGTGCCTTTCGGGTTAAAATGACTAAAATTGACACTTTTGTGCTTATTAAAAACAAAAATGATGCCTTGGATTTAAAAAAAAAAAACTTTTTGAAAAATTGTAACTAACTGATTTCTACATAATTTTGTTAGTCTATACTTCGCGATAACTCTTGGGCGTGCCCTAGGTGCTTTTTAGGGCTAATAAAAACATTCCATTTTGAGGACAATTTTACAATATTTGTCCAAAATTTTCTGTTTATATCTATTGAGCAGATTTGCATGGTGCTGATATCAAATTTAAATATGTTAAGGCCTTGGATACTTTGGGGGCTAAATGGTGGAGGGGAGGAAATGATTGACTTAGTCATTCCTTTTTTTTTTGCATGGTGCAGAACTCAAATTTACATATGTTAAGGCTTAAAACTGCACCGTTTGTTAATTTCCACCAGAATTTGACGTACCCTGGTGCTAAATGGGGTGGGGCGCAGATGCTGAACTTAGTCATTTTTTATGTTTCGTTCATTGTGTACTCATAATATAATTTTTTTCATTTCTACTGTTTTACATTCTTTTTCTTTCTTTCGACCTTTCTTCTTTTTTCTTTGCTTTTTATGTTTGTACTTGTTTGCGTGTTTATTTTCTTCTCTTTTTGAACGTTCTTCCTTTCTATTTTCCTTCTTTTTCCTTTTATTTTCTATTTGTTATCTTTGTTGTTATATCTCTTCATACGTGATATTTTTTTATTAATTTCTTCATTTTTGGTTCGTTCTTTCTTCTTCCTCTTTGAATTTATGTTTTCTTTTTCATCACTTCATTCGTTTATTCGTTTTTTTTTTTTACTTTCTTCGCTGTTGTTTTTTGTTATAAACTTTTTATTTTCTTTTTCTGTCTCTTTTTCCATTTGTTCCATGAAATTTGATATTTCTTTATTCTTTCATATCTAAGTTGCTTAATTTTATTTTAATTTACTTTATTATATATTATTTTATCTGCTCATTCATATCATACGATATTCTTTTAAATATTTTAAATATGTCTTGCTTTTTGGTTATTTTGGCTGTCTTCATCTTCTTTTTCTTCTTTCTAACATTCCTTTATATATCCCTACTCCTATCGCTTTTTATATTGAATTATTTATCATTTCTTTATCTTCAATTCTTTCTCTTTCCATTTATTTTTCTACTTACTCTTTTTTATTTATTTGTAATGCTCTTTTTTATTTACTTTTTTAAATTCAATTTTTAGCATTTTTGCCATTTTCTGAAGCATGTTTGTTTTAAATTTTTTTCTTACTTCTTCAATGTTTTATTCGTTCAATTACTTATTTTACTTTATTACATCATAAAATCCTTGTTTTTCTTTTCCCCCCTTTTTCTTTTTGTTCGTTTCTTTATTACATTTTTAGTTTTATTTCGCTGTTCTTGTTTTTCGTCTTTTATATTCTTTGCTTTTTCTTTTCTTTTTATTAGTTGTTTTCTGTGTTCTTTATACTATTTCTTCCTTTCCCTTCTCATATCGCCCTTCCTTTTTTAACCAACATCTTCTAATCCTTTCTATCCCTTTGATTTCTGTTTCTAAATTATTTTCCTCCTTTTTGTCTTCCTTTTTTTTATTCGACACAAAAAGAGTGAAAACATAAAGAATAAAATTATTGCATTTCTCTTTCCTATACTTCTTCTTTCATTCCTCTATTTCTTCCTTTCTTTCCAGTGTCTTTTACACCGTTCGTCTCTTCCGTCCTAACAATAGCTTTCTGTACTACCTTCCCCATTTTCTCTCTCCGAATATTGATTTTTTTTATTTTGTTCAATTCTAATCCTTGTCAAACTGATAAGATTTAACACGTCTAATCCGAGCACTTTGGGCAATTTTGACACGATAAATAGAAAATAAACAAATTCTAAAATACAATTTATTTTTACCTTGTAGACATTTTGAAAAAAAATATATAAATTCTTTTAAACATAAAACAAAATAAAACTATATAAGAGACATTTGAAAAAATATATATACATGCATATATGTGTGTGTTTGAAATAGATGGCAGAAAATAAATTCAGCATGTCTGCAATTCCGCTTAAAGTAAGAACGATACGAATGAAAACAAAATGGCTGCCAACATTTTGTCACTTAAACAACGAAGGGGAAAATGGTGGTAATTTGGTCATTGGAGCAAACATATTGTTCATTTTTTTCCTCATTGAATCCCCTGGGGTTGATTGTAATGGAAATAAATAAAATATAATAGGATAAAAGGAGTGGAATGAAATAATATAAAAGAATGAATTGAAAAGATTTTTGAAAAACGAAATAAAAACATAAAGCTAAAATCCTTACTAAAAAAACAACAACGAGGACTATATTTTACAGGTTTCTTTTCGAATATGAAATCTCAGATAGAGTTATAAAAGATGCCGACATACGTATGTTTTAAAAGTATATAAACAGAATCTGTGCTTATTGCCATAGGAATGAACATTGAATTATGTGATAGTCGTCTGTTTAATGTAAAAAGGAAAGAACAAAGAAATAAAAAAGAAAACACAGAAAATAATTTTAAAGAAATAATAAAGAAAATAAAAGATAAAGAGAGAATGATGTAAAAAAAAATGTTTTAATAGACAACAGGGACAATGAAGTGTCGCAAAAGTATGAGAATAAGTTTTGAAGAAAGCAAAAGAGAAAGGCAAAATAAATAACGAAAAACATCGGAGGAAATAAAAAGAAAGAAAAGAAAGAAAGAAAGAAAGAAAAGAAAGAAAGAAACAAGATGGTGACAACAAGGAAAAAAGAAAAAAAGGAGTGAAAATATAAAGAAATATTAAAAAAAGAGGGACAGAATCGACAAAAAAATGAAAGGAGGGGAAAAGAATGAAGCGAAAAACAAAGAGACATAATAACAAAGAAAGATCAAATACAGAAAAGCGAAGTAACAAAACAGGGGATAAAGAAGAAATAAAGAATAATAGAGGAAAAGAAAAAAGTCGAAACAAACAAAGAATAAAGAATTAAATTAAAAAAAAGAAGTATATTTAACAGGTAACTAAACTGAAACCAAGTTTTGCATGCATTTCTTTCAATTCTATTTCTGAATTTTTTAGATGAGTATTAATTATTCATAATATTTCAATTCTCCAGACTACTGTTCTTATCTGGAATTTTATTTGCACAACTTTTCGATTTTCTCTAGGGGTATCATGTCGAACAGAAGAATCCTTCTGTCGAACTCAAGATTCCACACATAATTTCGAACGGAAGCTATTATTTAATTCCACAGAAGTAGAGTGCTCTCGTTCTGTCAGCCATAACTAGGTGGAAGTCCTAATTAATGCTAACCCCTTGAAGTGTATAGTATTTAGGACATACGGATGTTGGAACCAGAGCACAATACTCCCGTGGATTAAATAAAGTGCTATTTCGTGCAGATTCTCGAATTCTACAGAAAGAAAGAATTTCCGATTACAATAAGATACACGTGAAGAAAGTCGAAAGTTACATTGACCGAAACTTTGTGAAAATAACATTCAAGATGAGAATTGTAACCCGAAGAATATAAATACAGTAGAGTCACGGAATACAGTGGCCCTAGGATACGCTATTTTTAGGTTACGATGTGGAATACGATGTTTTTTTCCGGCCCCTGGTCACAGTATTTGCCCCGCTTTACAGTGTTACTTATAATGTTATTTGATAATATACACGTGTATCACATACTGTTCTGTATTTTGTTACTAACTTTTAATGCCGAATCCCGAGTAAAATATGTCTTTCAAATTTGATAACTGTTGCATATCATTTTGCATTATCGTAATAGTCGATTACCACTGATATTTTACCGGCAATGGTCGTTTGTCATATCTGAAATTTGAGTGCCAATAAGTTTCCTAAAGAAGGGTTTCCCAAACTGCAGGACACAAGGAAGCATGCATATATATATATATATATATATATATATATATATATATATATATATATATATATATATATATATATATATATATTATCTAAAGAAGTTTTAAGTAAAAAAAAAGGGAACAATAAGAATAAAGAATACTTTTTGACTTCCCGGAAAAAAACACTAAATTTAACCTATTGTAGACTTAGCACTTGCATTAACCAACTTATAAAAGTCTACAATTACAAAAGAGATTCAACTGTATAAGAATGAAAGAAAAAGAAAAACTAAAATTGTTAAATAGAAACGTACGTATACACATTAGTCTTTATTGTTTTTCTTTAAACTTTTTAACATCTAAAGTCCTTTCTTTTTATGTTTTATATTTCCAATACGCTTGCATCTTATATTAATGCAACCTGTGTACTCGAGATAATATCATGTTGTTATTGAATTCTAACACTACAGCTCATATTTAATCATATCCGTATTAAAAAAAACGCATCAATGACATACAGTGCGATCTAATAGTTTCTTTTTCTTTTATTTTTAACTAGAGTAACATTTTAGAATCTGTTTTTTTTATTAAATATAACGAAGCGTGTAATAAGATATAAGGTGACGGTGTAAACTGGATTAGGAGGATGACATAAAATGAGGGAGGAACAATCTTACTACTATTATGTAAACTGCTTGGGAAAGTGTATTTTGCTCGAGCAAAAAGTGGAAAGTACGTTATTGAATAAAAGCAAATAAAAATAGCCGGAAAACATGCACTAGCTATATGCAGCTAGTGCAGCTATAGAATCTGTATGTGGTATCTGTGTTTACAATGCTATAAAGTTTGTTTTTCTAGACGGGAATAATTGTTTCTATATTATTATTTTAGGTTGGCGCAAAAATAATGTTGTTTCTATATATATAGGTTTAATGTCATGCATAACATTATTTTTTATAGATAGATATGAAAATCTAACAATCTGCCCTCTCCTATATTCCCTCTGCCATACAATCGTGGATATCACCAATCTGCAATACAATAGAAGGTGGAACGATAAAATTGTCGCCTTAGAGAAAACAACACTACAGATTTATTTAAAAACCTTTATTGAAAAAATCAATTCAGGTAACTTGATCATGTAGTAAAGCTGACATCTATTCAATATAGCCTCAATCACCGCTCCGGAACTGGAAGCATGCCTTTTCCACAAGCGCTGACGGGAGCTCTGAAAATACTTGGCGGATGGCGGCTATCAGACTGATTTTGGTCTAGTGGGACGTCATGTTAGTGATGTTCTCGATATATAACCAGACGAAGCAGTCCAGCGGGTTCAGGTCGCGAGAGGAGCGAGGCCAGTGAGAGAAAGGTAGAAAGTCGTAGCACTCCTTCTGAAGCAACGCCTAGGTCTCTTTGGACTTGTGGACCGGCGCCGAGTCCTGCTTCCACACCCAGGGTCTGTAAGCGGCCACCTGATTGCACCAGATCGCCACCCTCTCCAACATATCCAGGTACACTTTGGTGTTGATTTTCAAGCCGACTTCGAACATGTGAGGTGGCATGATGTGCCCCACTTGTAACCACACCAAATACCATAATCATGGTCGGAAACTTTGCCTTCATCTGGGCACTTCGCTGTTATTCGTGGCAATCCAGCAATTCATCGTGAGGGTTCTGGAAATGGCCATGTTGTCATAACTTGGGTCGGTAGAGAGCATGAGTTGTACAGTTGAACACTGTGCCACTCTAAGACATGATTAAAGGCACCTATAGCTCTTGGGATTTGTAGACCACTGGAAAACTAATAGAAGCTATGGAACAAAAAAGAAAACCGGTTTTCATCAAACGGGAATGAAATCATGTCGCTTTTTCTAATGCAACAATTTTATCCTTCCGTCCTATACTAAGACAAAGAGAATAACCAATAGCAACCTAACATATATTGCCTACTAATTTAAACTTGACAAAGTGAATCAGCGGTCTATTGATACAGTTTCTCCTTTATTTGGGAGATAATTAATAAAGACTGATCTATTCTATGCCACCTGATATAGATGGTTAAATCGCAACGGATAAAAAAAACGTAAAATGAACAGGATAAGGTAGAGGGGTTATATCCCCACAAATCTCTACATCGTCCCTAATCTGCAGAATGTCTTTTGCAATGTTTAATCTGAGATTATTATAATCTTTGTCTCTTTTGATAGATAATTCTCCTGAAAACTATTTCTAGTCTACCTGATTATTTTAATGAATGGTTTGTTTGTTTTTTTTTTTTGCTTAATCTATCATTAGTGTTATATATATATATATATATATATATATATATATATATATAGAGAGAGAGAGAGAGAGAGAGAGAGAGAGTGATGCTATTTGTTTTTCGATACTTGTTTTGAAATGAATTATACAACATTTTTATTCGTATATTTTTACCTAAATGCGAGTTGGGAATAATTTTCCCTTTGACTAATTTTGGTACCCTCAAATGGGGAGCGGCATATGTATTCTTTTTAAAATATAATTATCCACTGACACGAATTTGTGGTCTATGACTCATCAGAGTGACTGAATCTATAATATATATATATATATATATATGTTGTTATTATTATTATTATTATTATTATTATTATTATTATTATTATTATTATTATTATTATTATGTGAAAAAATACAAACCAGAAAATTAGGCGTAAGGCAAAAAAAGAACATGCATTCTCGACAGATATCGAAGACATTCCGATACAAAACCTATCTAAGAACACGACCAAGTGCATAACATATCTTCGTGTGAAATTTTATAAAAATACGCCAAGTCGTTATCGAGTCCATGGGGAACGAACTCAAACACACATACACACAAAGTTCATTTTATATAATAGTAGAAAAATATGTAGTAATAAAATGTGATATATGATCAGTAGTAATATTGTACATTTTCTTTTATTACATTTTCACCCCAAACAAGGCAAATTGCAACTTTGGTGTAGGGGCTACTATCAGGGGCAACAACTACTGGGGTACTATGTAGGGATTTGGGCAGCAAGATTTCGGTTCACGTTGCACTTGAACTTCTGCACGTCAGTACAGTTGGGGAAGCAGGGACCTGGAATGGAATTCCAAAGTCTAGCGGTTCTGGGGAAGAAACTACTGAAGTAGAAAGATCTTTTACATCTAGGGATCTCTACAGTGTGGGGGTGGGATTTAGCAGCCTGTCGGGTTTGTCGAGAGTGTTCACGTCGTGGGGGCACAAGTGCTTGCAGTTCGTCAGAGCATTCACCATTAAAATACTTGTAGAACAGGTAGAGGGATGCAGCGTTTCGTCGATGGGACAGAGGCTGAAGCTTAAATGCCAGTTCAGGGCCTATCAGATTTGCGACTCTCTTTTGAACCTTGTCAAGGAGCGAGAGACTAGTAGCAGATGCACCACCCCAAATATGATAGCAATACTCCATGCATTCGCGAATGGTGGCCTTATAGAGGTACAAGATACTTTCGGGTGTTAGTAGTTTTCTAGCACGGTAGATAGAGCCCACCTTCCTTGCAGCGGCCCTGGCGATGCCTTCAATGTAATTGTTCCAACTCGTGTTTTCTGTAAACGTTAGGCCAAGGAGTTTGAAAGATGTATTCTCAGATAAAGAGTCGTTAGCCATAGCTATAGGTGCTAAAGAAGGTTTCTTGTAATTATTGAATGAAACTAGTTTAGTCTTAGCGGCATTGAACGTGACCATCCATGTTTGTCCCCATTCCACTACAGATTGGAGGTCATCCCCTAGTGTTTCTGCCATTTCTTTAGATATGTGTTCATTTTTTCCTTTCGTGCCCGTTATATAGTGTAGTGTCATCAGCATATATACCCATCTCAGAGACAATTTTGTCGGGGAGGTCATTTATGAATATCAGGAATAGTAGAGGTCCATGAATAGACCCCTGGGGAACTCCCGCATTTATATTATATTGTTTAGATGTACGACCGTCGAGGACAACCTGGATTTTTCTCTTGTCTAAGTATTCTACCAGTGATACCGTCATCTAGAAATAAAATAGGGTAAAGGCTCCTAAGGTTCATACTAGACTTGTCCTCAAGTGCTTAGTGAAACTTTATGTGCGGCCAAAAAGAGTCTGTAGACATTTTTTATGTTTCTAGAGACAACTGCCGAATGTAAGAAATCTGAACATTTAAGATTAATTCTGTCTGTACGACCACGTCTATAGTGAACATAACACCCTTTGTTGTTTCTGACGCTGCAATATCTGAATAACACTCATAAAGCTTTTCTGAATTTTTGAGATGAGGATTTGTTATTCGTATTATTTAAATTCATCGGACTACTGTTCTCATCGTAAGTATGATTTTCACGTTTCAGTAGATGTAACCTCCGACCTTCTTCAGGTGTATCTGGTCGAACTCGGGAATATTTCTGTCGAACTTGGGAATTTGGACGGAATTTCGAGCGGAACCCTTCACTTTACTTCACGGGAGTAGCGTGCTCTTATTCCGTCAGCCATGACTGGATAGAGGTCCTAAGTTATTCGCAATTGTATTTTTCGGTCGCCCACACTGAAGATTGAACCTTCAACCTTCAGGAGAATATCACTTTTTATGATTGATTTTTCCAAGTATTCTCACCACTGCACCACAAGTTCGACAAGATGCACCTGAAGAAGGTCGAAGGTTACATCGATCGAAATGTTGTGAATATTACACTCAAGATGAGAATGGTAGCCCCATGAACCCACAGTATAGGACTGATAAAGCTACTGCAATACTTGAACAGAAAACAATGCCTTATCGACACAAAGGATTCGAATTTTCCATTATTTTGAAAATATGCAACAGAAGTTTTACTTAAATAACTAATTTGTAAATTAATACTCCTATTGGGCTCAAATTTTGATATGGGAAATTTAAAGGTTATTACTTGTAAAACATTATATGGAGTTTATTGTGCGATCTCTATGTCAGACGCAGAAATTTCGAGTGATATGTTATCATATGTCAACAGAATATTCTTTTCATTGTTTTGACTCTCGGGTATATATCCGACGCAGTTAATCAACTGAGAACCACATCACTCTATATAAAATCATATAACATATCAACGGATACACATTTGAGAGTCAAAACAGTAAAAGAATATGCTGTTGTCCCAGCCCTAGCTATCATATATTTTGTCGATCTATGTATATACCAATAAATAATCACTGGGATAAAGTTAATTTTGATTTGTCTGTAAATATGAATATGAAAATATTTGCTTCGATTATAAGTAATGTATTTTTTATTATTATTTTATTTTATTATTTTCATTTGATCCCAAACAAGACAGAGGGCCACTTAGTCGTATATCTATTTGGGACCAGATTTGCAGGGATACTATTTATGGAGTTGACATCGAGATATCTATTCACATTACACGTGAATTTCTGCATGTCAGTACAGCCAGAGAGCAGGGGCCCGGGAGAGAATTCCAAAGTGCAGCAGACCAAGAGAAAAACCTATATAAGAAGGAGGTTCACTTTTTCATGATAACGTTCTACTCCTTTGCTACATGACTTAATGTCTATTTCTTTATCAAGGTGTCATGGGATTAGAATCCTTTCTTAAAAGTCATTACATTTTTTTTTCAATTTGTTTTCCGCTGATGTGATATTTAAGTGTGCAATCTATGACAATCTGTTACGATATTTTGGAGTTATAATGGGGGTAGAGGATTTATTTGCTACCCACCTCGGCAAAATGTGGCACAAGGCCGGAAAGTGGGGATACAGCAGACTCCCCTAAAGGAGGGGCACTCCTGCAATTGTAAAAATTGCCCGAGTAACCCCCGTCGGCATTCCCCGGTAGGGGCGCCTGAGGCAGTAAGCTATACACTTACTCCACCGGGAAACCCAGTGGCAAGGCTTGGGAGGGTGGACCTCCTAGGTATTACCCAGGCGGCGTACCTCAGTCCAACAGGTGCTGGGCCGGTTCCCGGCCCAGCACCTGTTGGGCTGAGTGTCAAGTGACGAATCCTTGACGTGTACTACCCTGTCTCCATGCAGCCGAAGCCGCTAGGAGACCTTCCCAATCAGACGCCGTATGGGGTATATATTTAAATGCTGCCCACATCAGCATTATGTGGCACAAGGCCGGAAAGTGGGAATGCTGCAGGCTCCCTTAAAGAAGGGGCACTCCTGCAATTTTAAAAATTGCCTGAGTAACCCCGTCGGCATTCCCCGGTCGGGGCGCCTCAGGCAGCAACCAATAAACTTGCTCCACCGGAAAGCCCGGTGGCAAGGCCTGCGAGGGTGGACCTCCTACGTATTACGCAGGCGGTGTACCTCAGTCCAACAGGTGTTGGGCCGGTTCCCGGCCCCTCACCTGTTGGGCTGAGTGTCAAGTGACGAATCCTTGACGTGTACTACCCTGTCTCCCTGCAGCCGAAGCCGCTAGGAGACCTTCCCCATCAGACGTAGTATGGGGTATGATCCCACACAGTCGGGTGATTCTATTTATAAACGATGCTGCTAGGAACTGACGAATCGAATTAATTAACGTTCTGCTAACATCTAATCAGAAACCAGAATTGCTCCATAAATATTAAACCTTTAGCAATTTCGCATGTTTTTTTGTTTTTTTTTGTTTTATTTTTGTCTCGACACGGTAAGAATATTTTGTTCTGTGGAACTGTCTACTGCAAACAAGTCACATATCAGGACTTGTGTGGAATAACGAACCATCGGAAACAGTTCTGAAACTAAACATGGCTTACATTTCTAGACAATCGTTCGAAAAAAAAAACTAAAAAAAAAAAAGAAAAAAAAAGACGTAAAACATGCATTTTTAGAGGGTGGGCACTTTCGGCAGGTCCGTCATATATATATATATATATATATATATATATATATATATATATATATATATATATATATATATATATATATAGTCTTTGAAGTTTTTAACCTTTAAAATTATACAAAAAATATTTTTTTATCATTCGTTAGAAAACCATCTAGACAGTAAGTCATTTAATCACCTGCAATCACAACATCAACTCGCTCTCGAAATTACTATAATACCAATAATTTATTTTTCAAGGGATCATCAGTTTTTTTACCATATATATCGATGCTTCCGTTCAGTCTCAAGAAACAATGGACAATCCTGTGCGGGTAGCTGCACGTGCAATTCTGAAGCAACGGTTGCGCAATCACTAACCATACCTCACCTGAATCGTCACTGCTTGAGTCCAGTGGCAAGGAGAGACCTAAGATTGACTTGAAACAATGCCGAGATAAGCGGAGAGAACATACAGCACCTGGGATTCCCGAATGGTCACGCATTTTATTACGGCATCTAGGGATCACTACAGTGTAGGGGATGGCTTTTGCTGCTTGTCGAGTATTTTGAGGGTATTGTCCTCGAGGGGGGGACTAATGTATTTTATTGTAATAGAAAAGTTTCATCTATTTTTCAATGTTTCATTTGTTTGAGAATTGTAAAATTTATCACAGTCATCTTTCTTGGAATGGTAAACCTAGTAAAGAGTACGATTTTTTCTCTGGTATTTTGGAGACATCGAATCATCAGTTCCCATAAATAAAACTGTTATTTTTCCCTAAGTTGTTATTTTTATTTATTTATTATTTTTTTTTTTTTTTGATGGAAAGATTCCTCGGTGAAAATTTATCAGGACCATTCTTGACTAAATGGGCACTCTAGCAAAATGTGATATTTCTCTGGTACGTTTTGATAAAAAAGGGTCCCCAATAAATGTTTATGCATTTATCTAGGCCAGGGGTCTCCAAACTATGGCCTTCGGGTCAAATCTGCCCCTGTCTTTTAATTCGGCCTGCAGAGCTCTTATAGAAATCGTGAAAAATATTCAGGAATTAAAAAAATAGAAATATGTAAAGATTGTGTGGTGGTTTTTCTTTTTGTACAGAAAATGATTAACAGAATTAGGATTTTGGAGAACCAGTTTTACTAAAAAGCAAAGCTAATTAGCAAAACACTGTAAAATAGGTTCAGGGATTTTTCTTTTTATTTTGGTCCACATAGCTCGTTAAAGCATGCACGTTTTAAAACTTTAGCGACATCTAATCTAGGTTATTTTTTGACAAATAGGTACTTTACACAAATATGATATCTGAGTCATTTTTGACAGATTGGACAGTATAAGAAAACCAAGGCATTTTTGTAGATAAGTTTTAATTTTAATAAATCTTTTTTTTTTTTTTTATGGAACGAGTACTCTCGTATACATACGACCAAACAATAATGTATCTAAAACATTTAGAATAAGAAAAGAGTTGATAGAATTAATCACCGATTTCAAGTTCTTTAATTTTGAAGCTGTAGACCATAATATCTATCTATCTATCTATCTATCTCTCTCTCTCTCTCTCTCTATATATATATATATATATATATATATATATATATATATATGGGGGGTGTATATATATATACATACATATATATATGAATGTATATATATATATACATATATATATATATATATATATATATATATATATATATATATGCAAAAGTAATGTGGAGCCAATGTTAACGTTATTGGTGTCTATGATAATTATATTTTATAACTTAATCATTACTTTCCCATAAAATTGATATTTTGACTCCATTCTTATGGAGGTTGATGGAAAATTATGATAGAGGAATACGGAATAAGTTGTAAAAATTGCTTTGAACTTTCCTGATTGTGCACTAACTTTTGATAGCATATAATCATTAGATATTGATTTATGACACTTAATATGTCCCTTTCTGTATATATATATATATATATATACATACATATATATATATATATATATATATATATATATATATATATATATATATATATATATACATAATACATGTACATATAATCACAACTTAGGGGATTGATTGTGAAAGTGAAATATTCGCGCATACACACATGCACCTACACGTGTATGGTATGTATATTTACCTATCTATCACTTTATATATATATATATATATATATATATATATATATATATATATATATATACGAGCAAACAGTTAATAAAACATGTTAAAAACACTTTGAAATGAGTTAAAAACATATTTAATTTGAAAAGGAAACACTAGATAAGTGGTGTGTCCTTTATCCACGGAGTTTCGAAGAAATACTTTCCTTCTCATCAGAGGGTAGGAATTAGGAAAATGCGGGATCGGATTTTGCATGCAAAAGTATTTGATGAAACAACAAGTAAGTCAAAGATCTTACTCGAAAACAAAAAAAGTGAAGCAGTGGGAATATGGTGAAGAAAAAGGTGATTACACATAAATGGATAGTCTGGTGGAAGATAAATAATCCTGTGACGGTAAAATCCAAATATATAACTTCAAGAAAGTTAATTGAATTTTCATTTGCACAAGTAAAATCCAAAAATCCCGTAATTGGAAGAAGATGGTCCATAATAATCCAAAGGCAGAAATCCATGGAAAAATTCACAAAAATGTGTACAAGGAAAAAAGGAAAACATTCCAATAATATTAATAAAAGAAAAATAAGATATGCTTTTCATTCTACTGCCGAGATATAAATATAAATAAAAAAGATCAAGGAAGAAAAAGAGGAAAAAAATGGCGATAGAGTTAAATATAAAATAGAGAAACAAATGTCAAAATGACCCAGACAGGAAATGTTAAAGGCGCGAAAACATATATGGGGCAAAATAATATAGGTCAACTGAAATGTACAGGTCATCACTTAAAAAAAGGTCAGCAAGAGTTGTTAGAAGACACTAAATGGAAAATAAATAAATAAATCAATCAATAAATAGAAAATAAATAATAAATAAACAATAAATAAATAAATAAATAAATAAAAAATAAAATATAAAATAAAAAATAAAAATTATTTAAAGGGAGAGGATGGCCGGTATATGCCCATTCCGGAAAAAGCAAGAAAAAAAAGTAAGTAAAAGCATATAGTAAAATATAAGTAAATATACATACAAGATATGAAAGTGTGGGTAGATTGATATATTAGATAGATAGGAAAGTTTAAAGGATAAAGCAGAAAATGCAGATAAAATTTATTATATCATAATATTATATATATATATATATATATATATATATATATATATATATATATATATTATGAGTTTTTTTTAAAGATTTGTTGAAGGTTTCAATATCTTTTTGTATGGAGTTTAAGTTTGTGGGAGCATATGTATCTGTGTCGGATAGTAGTGTGTGCATTTTTTCAACGTATTTATTTCACAGATACTTTAAAACATCTAGTAAAAAATAAAGACATTATAATCTCACAGGCAGACAAAGGAGGCGGCATAGTGATTATGGACAGAAATACATACGTAGAAAAAATTCACACACTACTATCCCACACAGATACATATGTTCCCACAAACTTAAACTCCATACAAATATATATATATATATATATATATATATATATATATATATATATATATATATGAGTGTGTGTGTGTGTATACTCGAATCTTTCACTTTCACTATGAATCCCCCAACTTGTAATTATATAAATATACATATGCCTATGTATATATCTATCCGTAGATGTTCAATATACATACATACATTTATATATATATATATATATATATATATATATATATATATATGTATGTGAGGCCTGTACGAGAGTGCCCACCACCTAAAATGCGTGTTTGAAACTTTTTAAACTATTTTTTCGCCCATTATCATAAATTACAGACTTAAGTGTCATATTAACAGCATAATTTCAGAAAACAAAATTTAATTTACTTTTAAGAAGGGGGTTCAATTTCTCGTTTTAAAGTTCTACTTCATTGCTACCTGACTTAATGTCTATTTTTTACCGACGTTTTACGTGATTTGAACCCCATCTTAAAAATCATTAAAATTTTTTTTTTCAAAATTTTCTCAGTCTCAAGAAACAATGGACACTCGAGTGGGGGTATCTGCGCGTGTAATTGTGAAGTAACGGTTGTGCAATCCCTAACCATACCTCACGTGAATCGTTACTGCTTGAATCCAGTGGCAAGGAGAGGCCTAAGACTGACTGTAAACAATGCCAACATAAGTGAAGGAAACATACAGCACCTGGAATTCTCAAATGATCATCCAATTTATTAATGACCAGCTCCACGTTACTTCGGAGAAATATATATATATATATATATATATATATATATATATATATATATATATATATATATGTGTGTGTGTGTGTGTGTGTGTGTGTGTGTGTGTGTGTGTGTGTGTGTGTGTGTTTGGGCAGCATGTTTTCATTTACATTGTTGGACAGCGCAGACTGAAGAAAATCAGTTAAAAGTATTTGCAAAAAAAGAAAAAAGAAAAACGAGTACGGAACTTTTTTACACAAATTCGATCGAGATATTAGAATTGCCATACGAAAAATGGTGAAATTACAAAAAAAGACGATTAAGAAAAAATAGCCGATTAAGCAGAAACACTCCGTGCTGTTCAACAATGTCTGTATTAAGATATATATGTTTATATATATATATATATATATATATATATATATATATATATATATATATATATGTGTGTGTGTGTTTGTGTGTGTGGGTGGGTGTGGGTGTGGGTGCGTGTGTCAGTGGTGTGAGTTCCGTTATAGAAGCATCGATTTAATTTGAATAAAATACGCATCAAGTATCATCAGTAGTAAAGATCCGCGGTGGTCTCTCAGCGGTTGTATTTGGAAATGTTGGGAACATTGCGTTGGCTACGCGAGATTAACGTCAGTGGTGCGAGTTCTGTTATAGAAGCGTTGATTTAACTTGAATAAAATAAAATACGCATCAAGTGCGCTTGAAATCAAAATTACAGCGCAATTTTACGACAATACACAAATATTTTACTTGTTTGAAATTTATAATTTAAATGTATTTCGGAGTCAAACTTTGTTGGCATGCACAAATTACTGCTGCCTCTTACTGGCACGTGTTTGACATACTCTTCTTTGTTATTTATCCCTATTGGTCTCTCTTTCTAACTCTTTTGTATTTTCACTCCCCCCCCCTTTTAACAAATAATCTCCTCCCTTCTTTTTAATTCATTTTAATTTCTTTCCTTCTATTCTTATTCTTTAATTACAATTCTAACTATATATAATCTGTATTTTTCACCCTACACCTTTTATTTTATTTTCCTTTTCCTTTTCTTCCGTCTCACTCCTCCCTCTCCCCTATCTATCCAACACTCTTATTCTTGTTTTTTTCTACTCATTTGAAAATTAAAAGAATCTTTCTTCAAATTTATTTTGGTTTAGATTGTTTGATAAGATCGGCAGAATAATATTTTTGTCCTGTTGATTGAAACAACTTGTAGTTTAAGCAAAATCCCCGAGGTTTAAATAATAAAATAAAATAAAATTATATATATATATATATATATATATATATATATATATATATATATATATATATATCGGACAATATATAACAATATATAATCAGATTAAGAATGGCGCAAAATACCTGTAAATCTTTGCAAAAACGCATGTGTATTAATATAGCAAGCGACCGGAAGCTGTTGAACGCAACAAAGGCTATCATCCAAATATTTAATCAATGTAATACTTGGTTCTGGCATTAAATCTTCTAGGATTTAAAATACGACCTGTGGTTCGAAACTTTAACATGACACCCCCAACGCAACCTCGAAACGCATGAGCAAGTAGAGTAGCAAAATATATAGAGAAAAGAGTAGGGTCAGGAATATAACCTTGTTTGACACCATTGTCAAATGGGATTTCATCAGACAGTTTTCCGTTAAACGAGACTCGAACTTTCATGTCCTGTGCAGTTCCTTGAATATTCTAACAAAAGTTGGAGGACACCCTACTTTCTCTTAGATTAACAAGAGAGCATCCCTTTGGTTAGATCGACAAACACTTGATATAGCGGTATCTGTTGTTCAATGCATTTCTCCTGGACTTGCTGCGCTGAAAATGCATATCCATAGTTCTTCTGCCAGACCTAAAGCCACTTTGTGACTCTGGGATAGCATACATACATACATACATACATACATACATACATACATACATACATACATAAAATACCGCATGTATATATAAGATGTCATATATATCTATATATATATATATATATATATATATAGAGAGAGAGAGAGAGAGAGAGAGAGAGAGAGATTGAGTTATTTATATGAATATATATATATATATATATATATATATTACACGTCTATGATATATTTATACCGCGTCATATTTCATGTTTATCAACATAAGTGTATATAATAATTATCTAGATTGCATCCGTTCATCTATGGAGAAGACACTTGAAGGAGTTGTCTTTTAAACGTTTCGCGTTTGGATAATCATTTATGAGTAGAATTTCGTCTATTTTATCTCGTAGTATTTCAGTGTTCTTGAAAGCAGGTAATAATTGCGTTAAAATGATAAATGATGAAAAACTCACAGAATCTCTTGCAGGTAATTGCACATAAAAAAGGGAATTGAATAATAAAAAAGGGTAACTATAAAATACCGTTTCTAATAATAAGAATTATTTTATCGCAAAAATGATAAAATCCTAATCTTTTTGTCTTTTCGCCCTCTTTTTCGAGAAGAAGATTGACCTTTCGAAAATATACAAAAGGAGAAAGAAAGTCTTGCGCTATATATATATATATATATATATATGTATATATATATATATATATATATATATATATATATATATATATATATATATATATATATATGCGTATAAGATTACACAAATTTCTCCGAGGTTGAATATAACTTCTTGATGAAGGTTATATCATATCGTTTTTTATGAGACAAAAATCTGATAAAATTCCGGTTGATTCTTCAGATAGTATCTTCATGGGAATCATAAGTGGACCACTAAACAATAAAAATGACGAAAGAAAATTAGAAAAATAATAACATTATGTAATGATTACATTTTTCGAAACAACTTTTTTTCTTAATTCAACAACTTGACTCCATCAATGTAAAATATCACAAGGAAAGGACTGGAAACATTATTAAATAATATACTTATTACCTCTTCGTGCACGAGCAATATACCCCCCCACCATCTACACGCTCACTACAAAAAATAATAAATAAATAAAGTAACATAGAAAATTATTTTATCGCAAAGTCTTGTAAATTGGTAAAGTTAAGATGGCATAATCAATTGCCGGAAGAAATCAGTTATGATATCCAGATCGTATTTCTTTACCTCCACGCGAGAGCAAAGTTAGAAAACAATAGTCAGTTTTTAACGTCAGGAAAATCCAGTTTCCCCAAAACGGGTATTCTGAAACCGAACAAAAGAAAAAAAATTGCGTCAGTTTAGAAGAATTTATCCTTCATCCACTGAGGAGAGAAAAAGATGAATTATAGTCTCAGAACAGATACTACTCTTTGCTCCTAGCTAAAAGATTAAGGAGTTTTGATATCCAGTTATACAAAAAAGTGATAGTAATACAATGAATTCATTTAACTAAATGTTAGATTTAAATTGCTACTTCTACAGAAAAGGACCCATATCGACACGAATATTTCCGATTGTTTATTATTACGATTTACGGAACAGACCGGAAATAGTCAAGCCGTCACCGAACAGATAATTAGTACTGACATTAAAGAAGACAGTATTTTTCCCCTGACATTATGTTAAGATCAATTACCCCTTATTCAACTGTGCTAAGAATGGGTTAATTACTTTATCCAAACCAGTAAGTGAATTATTTTTTTCTTTTCTTTTTATTGGATTTTTTTTTTAGTTTCACTTATTTATATATTTATTTATTCACTGAGGAGCTAACAAGTTTTTGTTAATCTCTCATCCTGAACCTAATACAAACTAATCTAACTTTATAACCTAGTAGGGGGATGCCTTTTTTCTATTTCCTGCAATCTCTTTCCCACAGAAGATACGTCGCGAGCCTCTCTCTGCTATATCGCTATACATGGAAAGTGTTCGGCTGAACCCTAATCTATGATCCTCCCTTGCCGAACTTATACAAAAATCACACGACTAGCTACAATCACTACATATGATTTTTTCCACTCTCTTTTTGTGCTTAATCTAAATACAGATTCCATACACAAATATTCTTCCCATGAACTATATTACTTGTATACTAAACTTATCTTTTATCTATCTTGTCCCATTTTATTTTTGAATTCGACGCATAGTGAGAGGGGGACTTATCCATGTTTTAACCCCTAAAAAGGCCTTTTTTGACTTATATTAAGTAATTCGTAATTTTAAATATATTCATAGTGTGTTTTTACTTTTATTTCCATTATCTCAATTGTTTTAGCTGGCGAGTCTACTCCCCATGTTATACAATAACATACACTAATGAAATTTTGTAAGCGAATCTTGCATTTAAAAAATAAATTAAAAAATGAAGGTTTTACAATCTCTTTATAATTTTAACCATGCCTTAATCTGTCTTTAAAATAGAAATTACTAAAAAAAAACACAATTTATTTTATTTATTGTTTTATTCCTTTTCTATATTCTGTGTTATCTACTGGCTTGAAACTCTACTGTCCCAGATTTATCTTGCATGCCGTCTTGTTTGTAATATATAAATAGTTAGCAACATATGTATATAGATACAATAGTTAGCAACACATGTTTATAGATACAATAGAAAATTGGAAATACGCATCTCTTGTTCGAGGACTCATCACATTTTGAATAGGGAGTTTTTATGTTTTAAATAATTAATATGGAAATTGAAATAATACTGTTTCAATTTTTAAAAGGAAGTATTAAAATCAAAGTCCACATTTTGCTCTAAAGGCAGATCCTCCATTCCTCCCTCTCACTGCTCTCAAATAAACGCTTCTCTTTGCACCCCAATCCATTCCACGTTGAGACACTGATCTTTTAGCTAACCTGCATGGATCACTCGAAGAACATCAAGTTAAGTGCATCCATCTATCTGTATAGTATGTAGCCTTTTGTTTTGTTTCTTTGCTTTATATTCTCTTACATATTCAAGTAATTAATATCCTATTCATTCATTTTAATACAAATTAGTTGCTAGAGATAGGTTTTCTCACAGTATTTGAAAGATACAATTTCTTGTAAATGTTAGAGGAAAATCTATCACCAATCCTCTGCTTATTTATGTAGAATAGAGAAAAACCTTAAAGTAAGATACTCAATATCTTCATCCATGCGGAGGGCAGAAATACCTGGTGTAGAAACCAGGCACATAGTTACCCCCCTCGGTGTGATGAACCTGTAGATCTTGTCAGATCATCCATCTAAAAGAAAGAAAATTCTGATAATAAAACTTGGGGATGGAGGTATCTCCTCAGTCATCGACGCAAACTTCCTAGAGCTTGTGACTCGAACAAATCCCCGGTTTGCAAACCTAACTTGCTTAAGGAGTAGATAGGCTCTTCCTATCGCCGGCTTTCCCACTCCTTATATGTCTATTAGCCAGTTGTAGAGGTACAATACCATAGTCTCACCTGAGCCACCCTGTGCTTGGCCTTGTTTCCTGACTAGAACATTGAACGCCGTTCCCCTATTCCCTATTTTAAATTTCTCTCTTTCTCTCAGAAATTAAGCAAATTGGCTTTGCTTACATGTCACTTGTGCTCACTCGACTTGTTTGGGCCGATCTTGTTTGAGAGGTTGAGGGTACCTGATTGACAGTACTGCAGCCCTAAATCTTTGGTAGTGCATAGAGCGGCTGCTCTATCATCAGTTTTATAATATCAGGATAGTTATAGTGCCATGTCGCGCATGTAAAGCGATCCTGTTGCTATTTCTGGTGGGATTTCACGAGGCCACAACTTTCTAGACAGGATTCGGTTAACGGACCACTGTGTGTATACTTGGAATCAAACCGGCTCACTTTGCTCAACGCTCTTCCCCTAACCTTACACTAAACAAAAACATAATGAAATGACAACCCAAACAAATATCGTGAGAAAACCAGACAACTACTCAAACAAAACCAATTTGCTTTTACTCTTAAGGCTTGTTTCAAAGATATTCGTGGATTAGAGGTAATTTAGATGATGTAGAGTCTTACCTTTTAGTAAACTCCCCGGATATCTTAGCATTAAGTGAAACAAACTTACACTCTTCAATCATCTCTAAATAGTTTAACATGACAGGATACCTCCAACTTTGTCGTAAGGACTAGGATAGATATATGCACAGGCTTGGAGTCTATATCTGTAGCACTTTTCCTTTAACTAGTGAGAAAAATCTTGAATCGGATGACCAGGCCTTTATGCGCTTTCGACTAACATTTCATCACTGCGTTAGTTACTTATATTTTCTCTACCGTTCTCCCTCAAGTCAGGATTCTACCCTAATCGATCATGTCTCTGATGCTATAGATGCAGCATTCTCCTAAGATAGTAACGCTCAAATACATGTGTTTGGTGACTTTAATGTCCACCATAAAAATAGGGTTGGTTTCTCAGGTCACACAGATGCAGCTGGACGCTCTATTTATAGCTTCTCTCACACAGACAGTAATGTTCCCAACCTGCCTACCAGATCGTGAACCTCAGCAGGCTTCACTGTTAGACCTATTTCTCACCACAGTACCTGAGGATTGTGTGATTAATGCCCACAGTCCACTAAGAAACGCAGACCACATAGTGGTATCAGTTGATATCACATTTAAATCCAAACTTCAAGGTGAGGAACCATTGCTCAAAACAACAAGCTACTACAACAGGGCTGACTGGGAAGCCATTAAATAACACATCTGAAATGCCCCGTGGATCAATATCTTCTCTCTTCCTTCTGAACAGAGTGCCAATGAGACAATTGAATGGTGCAAAGCGGGCATTGAAGCACATGTTCCCACACATGTATTAGATAAGGCGGGCGAACCTAGGGTTGTATCCCTTGATATATCCAAGTCCTTTGACAAAGTCTGGCATAAAGGGCTGCTAATGAAAATCAAATCGTATGGTATAACTGGACATATACTAAATATAGTTAGATCCTGCTTAGACAAAAGAAGCATACAGGTTGTCATTGACAGACGTATATCCAAACAGCATAGCATTAATGCAGGAGTGCCTCAGGCGTCGATCCTTGGACAATTATTATTCCTGATATTCATAAACGACCTCCCTGATAATATTGTGTCTGAGATGGGTATATTTGCTGATGATACAATGCTCTATAATATGTATGAGGGAAGAACATACGTACATAAATCTAAGACAATGGCAGAATCGTTAGAAAATGACCTCCAGACTATAGTGGAATGGGGCCGCAAAAGATGGTAACATTTAATGCTAGTAAAACTAAGCTGCTCTCCTTTAACAATTACAAGACCCCTTTCCAACCCCCTATACCCATGACAAACAGCACCCTGCCTGAGAATTCTATCTTCAAACTTCTTGGCCTAACATTTGCAGACAATATGAGCTGGTGCAAATACATAGAGGACATTGCAAAGGCTGCTGCAAAGAAGGTGGGTTCTCTCTATCGAGCTAGAAGGCTACTCACACCTGAGAGTATCCTCTATTCGTCCATGCATGGAGTATTGTTGGCACATCTAGGCTGGTGCATCTACCACTAGTTTCTCCCTCTTAGATAAAGTCCAAAAAAGAGTTGTCAATATAATCGGTCCCACTTTATCAACTAAGCTCCAGCCCCTGTCGCATCACCGCAATTTTGCATCACTGTGTCTGTTTTATAAATATATTAATGGAATGTGTTCCGATAAACTCGTTTCACTTGCACCCTCTCGACGTACATATCCCCTACAAACCCCTTTAGCAATAGTATATCTCTGCTTTACTATTGTTGTCCCTAAATGCGAGAAAGTTTTCTACTGTAATAGTTTCCTCTCTCGAACAGCTAGACTTTGGCAGGTGGAGACGGTAAAAGAAATATATTCAAAATCTTATGAATCATTTGCATGAATAGAACATAACGAAAGTCAACAATAAAATATGTATGCATATTTTTCAGATAATGTTTTTCATGTATAAGTATATATTCGCTAATTGTTTCTCTACTTCTCGCTACCTCTTATTATTATTTTTTAGTCATTATGTCTCTTGCATATACTTTAAAAAGTCCAACTATAAAGATCTATAATTAAGTTTGTAGCCATCCAGTCTCAAGGAATATTTCTATTTTCTTAAATCCCCCATTCAAACTGGACAAGAGGGTGAATTCAACAAAGTTAATTTTTTATTCCTATTTTGAGTGGCGTGCAACTGTTTTGCAGCTGGTAATTCCAATGACTATAATAGTGATGCCGTTATTATCGAAATGAGGAAGCCATTGCTGTTTTTGGAAAGAGAGGCAGGTATTTCATAAACTGGTACGTCGATGGAGAGTGCATGTTTTAGCGCATATCGAGGTGAGAAAGTGTGTGGTTGGTGTAATTGTAGAGTGCCATTCTGGGAGTTTTCCGAGGGAAATAGATACAAGGTATAAATAGGTGAAAATATGGTTTGTTGATAGCAGAGATATGGGATGATGATGATGATGATGATGATGATGATGATGATGATGATGATGATGATGATGAGGAGGAGGAGGAGGAGTAAAGTAAAGTGGGGAAAGAAGAAGAAGAAGAAGAGGGAGAGTAGGAGGACAAGGAGAAGGAGAAGGATGAGGCGGTCAGAAGAAGAGGATTACAGTATGGAGAAAAGGTGAAGAAGAGCAGAGAATAAGACGGGGATGAACTGAAGAAGAAGGAGAAGAAGAACAAGAACAAGAACAAGAACAGGGGTAGGAGGAGACTAAGACGTATAAGGAGTAGGATAATAAAAGAAGAAGAGGAGGAGGAGGAGGAGCAGGAGGATGCGGTACAATGAAAAGGATTACATTAAGGGAAAAGGTGATGAAGAGAAGAGAAAAAGACGGGGATGAACTAAAAAAAATTGAAGAAGAAAAAAAAAGAAGAAAACATTCAAAGGCCGAACAATTTAGCTGTAACCACCCCAAGAACTTTGCTTTCTTTCCCTCTATGTCTTATTCATCCTTATCCTCGAGTAACTGTAGGCTTTTGTATGTGGTGACAAAAAAGTAAAAAATAAAAGATGAATATGAAGTAGAGCACGAGTCATATTATTTGCAAACAAGTCAAACTTGAAAGAATGAACACAAAAATAAGGAATATAAATCTTGCATAATGCCGGTGCTAATGAATAGTTGGTGCACATCTACAAGTCTTCATATGCATTGATAAGCTTTATATAGTGTTCTTTGTTTTAATGACGGTTTTGAGATCTTCACCTTTCATGCTCTCCGTAGATTAAGTTCTTTTGATAGAATTGTTGATGGTAAAATCAGTGCTAACCTCTTTTCTTTTCTTTATTTTTTTGTTTATTTGTTTTTTCTTCTGGTTTTTGTTTCAAAAATCCCCTAGGCCATGCCTGGAACTAAGCGAGGCCAAGTTCTTTTTACCCTCATAGCTTAGAGAGGGCAGAGGGCCATGGCCGGAGGCATAGCTGAGAATGGAAAAATATCAAGAAAAGATTAGTAGGCTTCTAGAAATATATGAGAAAGGGTAATAGACACAAAGAGATAGTGAACGAGCAAGTGAGCGAGCAAGCGAGCGAAAGAGAGAGAGAGAGAAAGAATAACTATTAACTGATTATTTTTCAGCTCTAAAATAAAATTAAACCAAACGATTTAAGATATCCTATTGAAACAACAGTTGTTATCAGATCAGTGACGTCACAGCATGTCATTAATTAGCACACGACTCAATAAGTTCCGGGCCCAATTATAAGACAACAAATTTCAGACCAAATTCTACTCTTCTTTTTTTTTTATCTCGGGTGATACATTGATTCTGACGCTTCTGTAACAATTCTCTACTGGAGGTATTTAAAAAACAAAAGATCGAATGACTAACAGACAGATACATTACAACTATATTATGAATTGTTCAATTTAATTTCTTTAATTTACGGGAATTGCATTTTACTGTGATACCTTGGTCGAGTTACACACTACTTTCTTTTGTGAGTCAGTCTTATATATATATATAATTATACTATATATATAATTATACAATATACAAAATATATATATATAATTATATTATATATATATATATATATATATATATATATATATATATATATATATATAAATTACAATAAGTTTACCAAGGTAATCAAAATGGTAAACTTAAAATATATTATAAATATTAAAGAGTTAATATTTACAAATAAAGTAATTGCAACCAGATGTAAAAGCTCAATAAAACCGAAAAAGAAATAGAGCTTATAATATGAACAAATGATTAATAAAACATGTTAAAAGACATCTTGAAAAAGAGTTAAAAACATATTTAATTTTAAAAAGGAAGCACAAGATAAGTGGATAGTGCTTAATCCGCGGAGTTTCGAAGAAATACTCTCCTTTTCATCAGAGGACAGGAATTAGCAAAATGCGGGATCGGATTTTGCATATAAAAGTATTTAATGAAACTACAAGTAAGTCACAGATCTTACTTGGTTAAAAAAAGGGTGAGGTAAGGGGAATAGGAGGTAAAAGAAAAATGATAAAAAGATTTCACATGAATGGATAGTCCGGTGAAGGGTAAAAAATTGATTAAAAAAAAAACAAAAAAAACAATTGATTAAAAAAAAAGATTAAGGACTATCCACTTATCTTGTGCTTCCTTTTTTAAAATTAAATATGATTTTGACTCTTTTTTAAGATGTATTTTAACATGTTTTATTAATTATTTGTTTATATATATATATATATATGTATATATATATATATATATATATATAATTATACTGGTGCCATATGTCTGCCTGCTTACTAGCTACGGGATGGAACGATAAAATTGTCGCCCTAAAGAAAACAACATTATAGCTTCATTTTAAAACTTTTATTGAAACAATCAATTCAGGTAACTCGATTATATAGTAGAGCTGACATCTATTCAATGTAGCTGCCTTCAGCCTCAATCACTTCCTCGATATGGATCCAGAACTGGGAGCATGTGTTGTATATTAATTTTTATTAGAGGAGATGATATATTAAAACGTGTCATGTGTTATCTAGTGGATGTAAGATATTGTTCTTTTAACAGACAGATAATAAACGTATAAATCGTATATATGTTATTAGCCAGGGGACATGATATTGACGTGTAAACCGAGTCATGTTGTATCAGACTTATCGCACGGGATATTTTTACAGTTCATATATAAGAAGAATAATATATGCTTCATACCTTTTTCTTGAAGAGTTCTTCTGTATCTTCCCGCTGCTCCGTGACAAACCATGAAGCGATCACCATCCAATTGAGACATCTGTTCTTATTCGTGAAACCATTAAAACAACTCTTTATATTTTTATATTATAAAGTTATTACAGTTGTCTCAAATGGTTTTCACAAGATCTGCAGTTAGTCTACATTTTCTGTTCATACAGCCCGCTCCTAGCTGTCTGTCCACCCCTGTCTAGACGTCTGTCCGCTCTGGTGGTCAATCCTCAACTCTCTGAATCTCTGCAAAACTAACTACATCATGTGTTCTCTTACGTCCCCTAATTACGTGTCTCAGACCAAACTAATCCACAGTTAGTTATTTGTTTATTCAAAATCCGAAAATAATGTTTACATATATTTTCTATTTTCACATTCCTTTTGCGATTCACACGTCAATCATTTCTTACGCAATTTAATTGTTTATTCTTCTAATCATAATAACTGATCCAGCGACCATCCGTCGCTCAAATCAATTAATAAGAATACAATAACAATAATAATAATGTTTTGACCATTGACCCCGCTTGCCGCAGTTAACAGATACTATGCTATGATCACAGCCTAAAGGGTCATAATATTACACATGCGTTTCCCACCAGCGCCAGCGGGAGCTCAGCAAATACTCAGTGGATGGCGGCGATCAGGTTGGCTTTGGTGTTGTGGGAGGTCATGTTGGTGATGTTCTCGACATATGACCAAACGAAGTAGTCCAGCGAGTTCAGGTTGGAGGAGGACGCGGGCCAGTGAGAGAAGGGTACAAATTCGTAGTATTCCTTCTGAAGGCAAGCTTGGTTTTCTTTGGACGAGTGGGCTGGCGCCAAGTCCTGCTGCCAAACCTAGGGTCTGCCAGTGGCTATCTGATTGCATCAGGGAATCACCACATTCTTCAGTACATCCAGGTACCCTTTGATGTTGACTTTCACGCCGACATCGAAGATGTAAGGAGGCATGATGTAGCTCTGACTAGAAACCACACCAAAGACCATAACCGTGGCAGGAAACGTTGTTTTCATCACCCTGGGCACATCCCTATTATTCCAATCCAGTGATGCATTTTGAGGGTGCTGGCAATGGTTCTGTTGTCATAACTTTAATCGGTAAAGAGCATGAATTGTACAGTGGCGCATCTCAGATCTCGCTCGTTGAACATTGTGTCACTCTCAGACATGATAGAAGGCTGCTATTACTCTTGGAATTTGTACACAACTGACCAACTAGTAGATGGTCTGCAAAGAAAAAAAGAAAACCGGTTTTCATCAAACAGGAATTGAATCATGTTCCTCCCTGTATTTATCTACATACTTAATGAAAGAACACCTTTTAGGGCAGATTGCACCTTATTCATCAACACAGTTTCCCTCAAGTGTATTAGATCGATTTCAACATTTCTCTCACATTTCTATTCCTTTTATGTAGAATGGTTTACTTTTGGGTTCAAAATATACATTATTCTCCAATGCCGCTTCTATTTCCTTTAGGGCATTTAGTCAGTATTTGCTGTGGGTCATAACAGCAGAATATCAGGGGTGCAGCAGAAATTAAAAGCGTAATTCATGTAGCTTTGTCATCATTTGGATCAACCCATGACATGGTGTATTGTCCTGGTGAAAGAGAACGATTTTCTTAATTTCTAGCTGTTCATTCAAATGGACTCATCATCATCATCATCATCATCATCATCATCATCATCATCATCATCATCATCATCATCATCATCATCATCACCATCACCATCACCATCACCATCATCATCATCATCATCATCATCATCATCATCATCATCCAAAGATTCTATTGTTGGCATTGGTTTACCTAATATTTTTAGAGTCAGAATTCTTTTTAGAAAGACATCAAATACTTACGGAACGGACTACGAGAGGGTTAAAGATTTCGTGAGACGAACTGGATTCGAACTTGAAACACTGTCAAAAATTTTACTGTGAAGTGACTCACACTTATCCTGGTTTCGTTTGCTCCTTCTCTTTAAGGGATAATAAGCATGAAAACTTAACGGAACAATTTTTGTATTTCAGTTTTCAGTTGTCGCCGGGATGTTGGACTGTCAGTATGAATCCAGTTGTGTTCACCATAATTTTTTTATTTGAGGGATTTTCTTGAGAATATAATTTCCCTTAAATTTATTGAACTCCTTTGTTCAGTTTAAATATCATTTGAACATGTTATCAACAGTTGTGAAATACGAATCAACTAACAACTACACTCGCTAAAATGAACCTACTATTTTGGTAAGGAATCCAGTGTTTGTCAATATTTGCAGTCTATATCTGACAAGTCAGCCTTATCCGATGATGCAAGTTTCTTTCTCACAACACGGAATCATCAGTCCATGTCGGTAACCACTAGACGACCATCACAACTCAAATGGACTAATAATTCTAGATGAAATTTGCAACTGATAGTTCTTTTTTCTTTCTCCAAATTAAAGTTTAACAAAGTACTCCGAAATACAGAGGCGAAGACGTTGTCTGTTGATATTTGTGTATTTGCTCGCTTTTGAAGGTTTTCACCTGCTGCTGTCCATTCAGCTTAATGCCGATTTGAAGTGCTGGATCCACGTTTGCAAAAACTCTGCATTACCACAGTTGCAAAAAATGCTCTGAATAATTCGTTTCTGTTTACCTGAATGTTGCTAGTATGTAAGAATGTGCACGTGAGATGAGGAATCCTGGCAGGCGAGTCACTGAGTTCTTTCTGCCTCTTCCGACCAAAATCTGGAAAATTGGGGCGGATGTTGTGTAGACTACGATTTAGAGTCCTGTTTAAAGTGTGATTGGCTTTTGGATCTCTGTGTCTCAAGCTTCTGGTTGTTTCCTATATAGGTAGTTCTAACTTCGCACTGGCTTAAGACTTTCACATAGACTTATTACCTTTTTGTGGTTTGGGTTGGAAAATATGTTGCGTTCACACGTTCCTGTGAAACTTACTTGCTTTAGAAAGTAGGGAAGAAAGCGAATCCAAACAAAATGAAGAAAGAAAGACGATAAGCAATTAGAGACATTTGCATTTTAACGTTCGTAGGAATCATTTTGAGATTCAGTCCCACATAAGTTCTCTGGAAAAAATAAAACCCCAAGTTAACAACATTGTTTATCCAAGCATTGTTTATCATGCCTCGTCTAGAGTGATTTCCATGAAAAAAAAAAGGAAGTTACAATCTTCTTACAAATCAATTTACTAAAACTAGCTTATATTTTTACTGGCTGAAGAACTAGAAACACAGTTTTTTTGTTTATCCCAGCATTGTTTTTGGTCATCTTGAACGTGTCTTTCCACTAAACATGAACCTTGTCAGATAAAGAGAAGTGGTGTTGACGATTATACAACCTTGCTCCACTATGAACTTCTCATGATCCAACCACTTTTTCATTATCTATTATCTCTTGAGGCAGATTAATTTCAACAAGAGTAACGCAATTCATTGAGCGACCCATTTATTACAGAAACAGATATCTGTACGATATAACTAATGTATGTATATATATATACTATGGAACGCAGATCTCCGTGTCTATCATTCACTGGCAATCGACGGTCATAAATTGCGATGTAAACTTAAATTATGGCCACAGATCGTGACAAAATCCCTTCGCTCGGACAAGGACAGACATTGGAAAATGGAAAACTGCAAAGCCGGAAATAAGATTACATTGAACTTCCATAGGGCGGGTAAAGTGAAAAACACAGAAGACCAGAAACCATTCAATAAAAACAGAAGAGGAATATGATTTATGAAAATTTATTCAGCCTATAATAGTTTTCTAGATAGTTACCTATTTATAGCTATCTATAAATTGGAGAGTTCTTATTACAGAGAGATCACCTTATAATTGTGTGCATGAGAGATTCTCACACCAGCAAGTTCATATTCAGGGAGATAATCTTGTAATTGTATTTTTTAATAGAAAGTCGAATCTTACACAAAAGAGTTCTTATTCAAGGGAGATAATTTTAGAATTGTGTTTGTTTGATAGAAAAATAGTATTTTCCTTAAGAGAGAATCTTATACAAGTGAGTTCTTATTTAAAGAAATCGTCATAGAATTCGGTTTTGAATTTAAGAAAGATCTTAGACCAGAAGGTGCAAGTGTGTTCTCTTATTTGTTTTATTCAGGGCGAATCATACACATACGAGTATTACAGGAAATAGTCTAAAAATTGGGTTTTATTTAAAGGGTAATCTTACACAGGAGAGGTCTTATTAAAGGGAGATAATAGACCGTTTTTTATTTGGAGAAGTATTCAAAAGAAACTGAAGAGTTACTTTATTTCCTCTCAGCAGCCCTGTAACTCTCACTTTCCTTATTTCTTTCATTAGTCCTCATATTCTAGAAGCGATGTTTCTGATAAATAACGAAGAATTTTTGTTTTCTCTGTCAGAATGTATTTTATCTAACATCTATCGTTGGCAGGGTTTTAACCTTGAAGCAGTATATTTTTTTAGTTCTTTACATCAAGTGGCTTCATGTCTTGTTTAGAGTGATTTCTATGGAAAAAAAGAAGTTACAGTTTTCTTACAAATCAGTTTACTAAAACTAGCTTGTGGTTTTACTGGCTGAAGAACTAGAAAAACACTCTTTTCTGTTTTTGGATTTTGGAGATTGATAAAATACAGTGGATTGATTTTTTTCAGACTACTTTTCTCATAGTAAGTCTGATTCTCACAACGTTTTGGCTTATCTAACCTCCGACTTTCTTCAGTTCTATCTTGATAATGGACTAGCCTGGGTGTCCGGCGTTGCCCGGGTGTTTAGAGATGTGTGTTGAGCAAAGCAAACAAAAAAAAAGAAGTGGAAGTAGGCAGGCAAGCCCGAACCCATATCGCAAAAGAGGAAAAGAACGTGAAAAATTAAAAAAAAAACGCCGATGCTGTTGTGCCTATCGCCAAACCGGAAGTGATGTTGGTTTTAATTAATGCTAGTCAAACGAAAAGAGGGGATGACTTTCAAAAATATCGGCAAAACAGTGGCCCCACCCTGTAGAAAACTTCCCAGTTGAGGGTGATGAAATTAATGTTACTAGACAATTTTTAATATTCGTCGTCCGGAGGGATGGGCTTAAAAACGATATCGATCTCGTGAAAATCCCTTCCCTCTGTCGAAATTTTTAGGCAGACATACAAACATACATAGATGCATGCATTTAAACAGACAGGTGAGATTTATTATTACAGATAATAGGAAAGGTTGTTCAAACAATTCAAATAATACATATGAATCATCATCCAAAAATGCAGAAAGAGTATATCAAATTAGTAGGGACCTGTATGAATAAGAAAATGAAAATGACTCTTTCCATTTCATAAACGCATCACACATTTTTTATTCCAGTGAATACGATTTATGTAGAAAAAAAGAATAAAAACATTCTTTCCAATAACAGCCATTGTGAAGATACACCTGTAGAAGGTCGAAGGTTACATTGCAAGTTGTGAGAATAACACCAAAGATTAAAACAGTAGTTTAAACAATGCAAAAGTACATTCTTTTCTCTGTTTACAATTCATGGAGAATTTACGAAGAATCTTACCAATAAAGTTAGATAATATGTTTTCCTAACATTGATATATATCAGAAATTTTGAAAATTCGGCTCGTTATGAAGTACTATTTTCAAAAGTGACCCCAACACACGCAGAGACATCTACACATATATAGAACCCTATTAGGCAGACCCAACGTTGCCCAGAATTGAATGAGGATTAACGAATGTTCCATGCCATACTTTTATAGTCATTGAAATCAGTGAACTTGGCCGTTTTCAATTCAATTTATTGATTGCCTGTTCTAGTTAGGAACCCACTGCAGTGCATCGAGAAGCAAACTTCACATGCCTCCCCACAATGACTTTTTCTATAATATATTTTACGCTACATTACTATAGAGAACTTACTGTTGTTTTCTGAAAATATTGTTATACGATGGCTTGAATTAAATGTTAAAATGCTAAAGTCAGGTAATATAGGTCTAAACAAAAACATTTATTTCGAACACGCCCCTGTCTTATCAAAGAACGCCGACCGCTTCTGCTTGTGTTGGGATGAAATTCCTCCAATGTACTTGTACTGTTAGATTTTATAAGGTGTTAAGTGTCGTAAAAATTAGACTGTTTATACTTTAATCAGACTTTTTCGACTACCGATTAAAGATTTTCAATACTTATCAGAGCCAATCCGATATAAAACCTATCTAAGAACACTCCCTGACACACATTTCCCAGCGCACGGGAAAGAAATATCAAATGCTTCTCGCAGTAACTTAATCCATAATACATTACACTGTAGAGAACATATTATTGAGTTCATAAAATATTTTTATATAATAGCTTGAATTAAAATTTATAATGCAAAACTCAAGTATCATGGTTCAATCATATTCTAAATAGAAACATTTATTTCGAACGCGCCTCTATTTCATAAAAGAAACTGTTAAGTGCTGAGACATTATGTTGAACAAAGATGGCAACAGTAAATCAAACTGATGAAGAATCAATGTAGTCACGATCTCGAGTGTTGAGAAATTCTTAGTAATAAAGATGGTGGCGAAGTCACGATTCAGCAGAGGTTTGAGAGCGAATTGAATTGAATCCAAAGTTCGATATTTTTATAATGACATCGAAAGCCTCTCATTGGTTGATTATTATAACCTTGGTTATAAAAACGATCGTCAAAAGCATTGGAGGCATACCCTTATCATTAGTCAAAAACATTTTAACACACACCCTTTTTGATATAATGAAAAATTCCTTTCGGACTCAATTTCGTTTGATAGTATAAAATAAAATAAATACTTCTTTTTCTTTTTGTTTCTTCTTTGGTTTTATTTATTTTTGGAATTTGTCTTTATTCTTATTGGTCAACAAATATTAATGTATTGGTATAATGTGTGTAAAAAGAAGGAATTTTCAATCACATTTTTAGGTTTCCTTTTTTAATACACACTTTTCAAATATATATATATATATATATATACTAGCAAAAGTACCCGTCCTTGACTGGGTCCAAAAACAACCTACAGAAAATGGTCTCTGATTTATGAAAGTATGATAGGTTATGAAAAGTAAGGGTTGTAAAGAGATAGCTTCCAATTTGGGGGTATCAAAACCAAGGCAAAATATGATGAAAGTAAAAATAAAATAGATAAACCCCATAATTATTATACCATATCTGTTCACACTGAAACACTTATCACAATATTCTGTGGATCTATATTAAAAACACCCCATAATTTTATTATATCATTATATCAAAAACACTTGTAAACGTTTTTTTTTTAATTTTTAATTTTTTTATTTCAATACTTTGTGGACCAGGCACAAACGCAGACCCCACAATTTTAATGAACCACTGTTCTGCCAGATCAAACATACCCATTTCTGTGTCTCGATACATCTTCTATCATTATATGTAATCAGTTTTTTTTTAAATAGTCAACCATATAGGAGCCTATTCGTGACCACACACACACACACACACACACACACACACACACACACACACACAGACATTCAGCTTTATATTATAGATATCCTGTTAGTCCTTCGAAGTCGAAGATGACCATAATATCATGGAGTAAAAGTGTTGTTTTTGTGCTTCCGGAGATGACTTGTAAGGCCGATCCGGGCATGGAAGGCTCTCCCCACAAGTTGGACAGTGGTGAGCAGGCGTTGTGGGGACAGAGCTTGTTGCTCTGGCTTTGCGGGTTGCACGCTTCTGTTCTGCTTTGAGGGTTCTTCTCTCTTCAATTGTTTCAGCTCCTTTGTTGATGAGGTGACGCCAGTGAGCTCTGTCTGATGCAAGCGATTCCCAGGACTCGGTACTGATGTTGAAGTTTTTGAGGGAGACTTTGAGGTTGTCCTTAAAGCGTTTTCTTGGTGCTCCGACTGAACGCTTGCCTTGGCACAGCTCGCCATACAGGAGTTGTTTTGGGATTCTTTCATCTGGCATGTGGGAGACGTGACCTGCCCATCTTAGTTGGGTCTTTCGAATGGTAGTAGTTACACTGGGAAGATTAGCACTTTTCAGAACCTTTGTATCAGGAACTTTGTCTTTCAATCTGATATGGAAGAGATTTCGGAGACATCTTAAGTGGAAGTGGTTCAACTTTTTTTCGTGCCTTATGTATGTAGTTCAGGTTTCTGAACCATAGAGCAATGTGGTGAGGACAACTGCTCTGTAAACCTTCAGCTTGGTGTCAATGCTGATTCCTCTCCTTTCCCAAACTTTGCTTCTGAGTCTTCTGAATGCGCTGCTTGCCTTGGCGATTCTTTTGTTGATTTCGAGATTGATCGTGGCTGTCCGAGATAGAGTACTGCCCAGATAGGTGAAGGCCTCAACCTTGACTTAGATACTTCGCTCATGATACAGATTTCTGGGAGCTGATTGGAACATAACTTCGGTCTTCTTGGTGCTAATTGTGAGGCCAAAGTTGTCACAGGCTGTGGAGAATTCGTTCATCTGGTCTTGCATTTCTCGCACGTTGCTGGCATTGAGGGCACAGTCATTAGCAAAAAGAAATTCCCAGCACTGCTTCTTTCACCTTTGTCAAAGTCTAAAGTCTCCTTGGGTTAAACAGCTTTCCATCTGTTCTGAATTTAATGATGATGCCTGGTGATTGGTCGCTGAAAGCTTCAAATAGCATTGCAGAAAACATCAAGCTGAACAGTGTAGGGGCAAGGGCACAGCCGTGTTTAATTCCATTTGTTACCGGAAAAGCCTCTGAGTGTTCACCATCAAGGACGCGCCCCATCATACTTTCATGGAATTGACGAACTACTATGATGAAAGTACTTGGACAACCGAATTTCTTCATTATTTTCCACAGACCATCCCGACTGACTGTGTCAAATGCCTTGGTCAAGTCGATAAAGGTTGTGTAAAGGTCTCGGTGCTGTTTGATGCATTTCTCTTGAAGCTGACGAGCGGCAAAGATCATGTTAGTTTTACCCCGACCGGTGCGGAAACCACATTGATTCTCTGGCAGGAGTCCCTGTTCCAGGTGATCAAGTGCTTTTCCACTGGTTGACTGCTGAATGGCTTTGCTGACCTCTTCGATTGATGGGGGGGGTGTCGAGCTGTTGATTGATGGGTATTATCTCTGGTTTAAGGAAACATTTTGAAGTGAATTAAAACTTTAATATATGGTAAAAATATATTCAAACTCATTATTTTTTTAAGGGCCTTTTCAGTGCTATTTTCCTACTTTTGATTTTCTCATGTTCTGTTCTTTTTTGTGCATAGGAGTTTTAAGCTTTATTTTTGTGTGCGCCATTTTCCTTTGTTTAAAAAAAATTGGGAAAAGCCTTTATGAAGGAACATTTTTAACTTATTGAAGCTTCTCTTCCTTGAAATGCCATTAATGCAATTTGAGGAATTTCAAATCCTCTTTCGATACGTGTTATAAACCTTCTCATGAATAAGCCAAACTTTGTTCATTCAATCCATCATTTTAAATCCTCTCATAATATTCTTAATCATTCAATTACTGGTGCTATCAGATGAAGCTATTGGAAGACATTGGCATCTTGACTTATATAGATTAAATATTGACGTTATTTTTTCCTTTCCCTTTACAAACTTAATCATGTTCTGCAAAGCTACCCCCTCCCCCCCCAAAAAAAAATAACCAGACCGAATACCATGAATAAATATTTGAAGATATAAATAACTTGAAGCATAAAAACCTTTTTTATGCTTCAACATTAAATAATATGAAAAGAGTTGATATGCCGTAAAGCAAAAGAACCAACTCACTATTTACTTGGCAATCTATTCATCTAATTAACCATAATCCTGGCTTAGCTTTGCCCTTGATATCTATGATATGATGTTTAGTACATTTTTAAAAAAAATAGGATCATGAGATCAGAGCATTTCTGGTTTACGGATAGACTTAGTGGTCATTTATAAATTTAAAATAATGTTTATAATATAAAATTTATTAGTTTTTTTATTGCTTTTGCTCTTATCTCTGATTTAATTTTCTAACGTTCTTTTTATATATTATTTTATATTAATACAGAGAAGCGAAAAAGGGATAGAAAATGCCCAATAATTACTTAGATAATGTACAGAGGCAAAGTTATATTTTAAGATGCAAAGGTATATGTCCCTTGCAGTATTTGAAGCATTATTTAAAATTGTCACCATCGTAATAACCTTCCTAATCAGAATTATTTCATTTTAAAACAAACTGAAAAAAATACAGAATTTTTTAGATGATAATTTGTATAATTTGGATTATTCGTGTTACTGTTTCCATCTCATCAGGATACTAGGTAAAATTCAATTCTACTTGCTACACTTCTGGAGGTTGAATGTTCAGTAGAGATATTTTGTTTTCTTTTGAGCGCCATTTTTTTAATCTTCTAGCAACTTGAAAAAAGGAGTTTAAGAAGAAGTGTGTATGACTTAATGCGGATGATTTTCCGTGAAAGGTGATTGCTGCAATTTAAATGATTGTAAATGGTCTTTGAAATTTGATTAGGCAAAAACCGATAGATGAAAAAGATGCTGCGAATGAACTGTCGACCATTTTAGCTTTATGTTTTGCAGAGCTACGTTTGTGTTTTCATTTTTATTCATCTATACTTTTATTTTTTGACTAGCAGGCCGCCCGGCGTTTCCCGGTTGTAAGATATGCTTAAATATATTTTAATTTATAGTATGTATTTATTATTATAGAGACAATTCTCCATCGATTATTATATTGAATATTGAACCTAAGATATAGTTATGAGATAAAAACTAAAAAGAATGTATATGAGTTGGTTGCCATCAACTAGATTCGAAACCAAAATGTACAATTCTCCACCCTCACACTTCCATATATATATATATATATATATATATACATATATTTATATATATATATATATTTATATATATACAAATATATATATATATATATATTTGACTATATTTGTATATATTTGTATATATATATATATATATTTATATATATATATATATATATATATATATATATATATATATATATATATTTATATATATATACCTATCATCCCTTCTTTAAAAGATGGAATCGCCCAATTGGCGAAGACAAAATTCAAGCAAGGAAGGATGGCCGGACAACCACAGAGTTTTATAATTACAGAAAATCCGTATATCAGAAACTCGAATACAAGAACAACGGATATGAGATTTTTTTCTGGATCCAAATTAGAACCTGTGTTAATGTACAGTGTAACTCAGATAAAAACCGATATATCAAATCCGTTTCCAAGGTCGTTGAAAAAATGGTGGGATCCTTCTATCGATCCAACAGATATCTCACTGCTGTTGCAATTCTCTACCGATATAAGAGCCAGATACGTCCAAGGATGGAGTACTGTTGCCACATCTGGGCAGGAGCTGCTAGAAAGGTCTTATCATGCCTTGACCGAGTCCAAAATAGACTTCGTAGCCTAGTAGAGGATGCCCTTTTGTCTTCCCTGCAACTTCTTTCTCACGAAGAGATGTTGCGACTCTGTCTCTGCTTTATCATTATTTTCATGACAAGTGCTCGCCCGAGCTTCAATCTATGGTCCCCCTCGCTAAACGTTCACGAGAAACATTCGTCTAGCTGAAAACGCTATCAATAATTTTCCCCACTCTTTATTTGTGCCTAAACCTAAACATAGATTCCATGAACAAAGTTTCTTTCTTAGAACTACACGCATGTGAAACTGTCTTCCGCTTGTCTACTTTCCAGCTGACTACAATATGGTTATATTCAAGGCTAATGTAAACAAGTTCTGGATGAGCCATTCCACTTATGTTAACAAATTTACTGAATTTCCATTACTAACGATTACTGTACTGTCCAAGTGACTACTGTACACTCTTCGCTTATCCTCTAGGCCTTGATAAGTGGTAATACCTATGTAAAAAAAATATAAGTGTACCTCGGATATAAGAGAGCTGTAAGAACCGGATCAAAAGTCTCTTATATCCGGGTTACACTGTATATAAATTTAATAGCGTTTTCTATTTTATAGACAACATACTACTCATTGGTGATGTTTTCAATTACTTGGACCTCTCTAGATATGAGCTTGAAACTTCATGTGAGAAATGACAGATAAAACTGAAAACTAGATAAAAAATGTTTTCCTCTTTTGGTGATAATATCTCAACAGACAACAAAACGGTTGAATAAAAATTGAAGGGTTTGTATTTTTGGCTCACTTGTTCCAGGATCCAAATCTGACATTAGCAGGATAATAGGAATAGCGACCTCAGCATTGAACATCTACCAAAAACGGAGCAGGAAGGACACGTCAACGTCTCTGAAGTTAAGAATTTACAATACATTGATAGTTCTTCTTGCTGTATATAGGCAAGTGAAACGTGGAACAAACTGATGAAGCATGAAAGAAAGCTCAATGCCGTTGAAACGAAATATTTGAAAACTATTATTCAGGATAGCTTTAGACGGAGAAATACAAATGTCAGAAAACGGTTTATTATTAACAATGCAACGATACACGTTTACACATCCAACATCGTAAGGCACATAGGAGACAAGTAATAACTCGACTCTTTTTTGTAACAACGACATTTATTTTATCATTCTCTTGCCATGTGTGACTTCGTTACCGCCGTAACGTCACTCACGTCTCTAACGTAATCGTACTTCTAACCCTTCTCTCTCTCCTTTTTACAGTCTTTTTCCTGACAATGACGTCGTTTCGCATTTTGTGTGCATTTGCATACGCACGTCCACGCTCAGTTACTACAGATCCATCGATGGCATTATTCGATGAAATTGATTAATACAGTTTTGATGTGTTTCCCGGCTACCAGATTCGAATTCGGAAGATTAAAAAAAAAAAACTCAGAAAAATCCTTATGATGTAGTACTCGTACGAAGATGTCATATTCAAAAAATAAAAAAAAAAAAATTAAAAAATAAAAATCACGTAAATTGATCAAGTAGTTTTTTTTTTTTAACTAAGAGAATCAAATTTTATGATGAAGCAAGACGTAGGGGTTTAAGGGAGCCAATTCAAACTCAAACTATCAAGATCAAAATTGGTCTTCTCATGGGTTCAATTTAGTAGGACAATCGCATAAATTGTCATTTTCTTTGTTAAAAAATAGCTACTTGATTAAGTATGTGATTTTTGGAATATAACACGTTCGTTCCGTGCTGAGTATGTACATCATAAAGTATTGACATTTCTTTTTTGATTAGTACAATTCTAAATAAGCAACCATACTACATTTCACCATATTTTTGTCCTCTTTTTTGTGTTTTTTTATATTTCCTCCTAGTCGTACTTACCCAGTGCCGTTTGAAGTTCATTAGTTTAGTTCAAACTAAAACCTAAAGACAGTGAGTCAAGTACGATAACCATTAGGCCAGCTTGAAAGTTCTATGAAAAATGTTGTCAAACCTACTTATTCTTAACATGAATAATCTGCCATGTGAACGATTCACGCATGCGCATTCGTGAAACAGTTGACAAACTGATAACAATACAATGCCTCCCCTCACGTACCAATTTTAAAATTTGTATTTCTTAACAGCCCTTGTTTCCGGATTAAAAAAACCCGATGAAAAACTTTTCCACGTGTTTGAATACCTTATATACCAAATTTCAAGTACGTAAATTAAGAATTCGTTGAGTATATAGGTTGAGAGTTGCCCTCACACACTCGCACATTCTCAGTTTTATAGATATATAGATTATGTCAGTGATTATGCGAATAACATTTAGATTGAAAACAAAATCTACAAACTAGGTGAGAAGTAAAGCAAAACATAAAAGAATAACTTGTAAGTCACATAGGAACGAGAGACACATATATACACAGAAACCACGTAAATATCGGAGAAAATAAAGGCGAAGAAGGACACAGGAAATATTCAATAATAGCTCAGACAATGCACGAAGGATAAGTTATATTTTAAGCTGCAAAGATTTATCTCCCTTGCAGTATTTGACTCATTATTTAAAATTGTTGCCATAGTAACAACCTTCCTAACCAGATTAATTTCCTTTTCAAACCGACTGAAGACAGACATTTTTCGTAATTATTGCGACTGATACTAATTTCATCATGACACGTAAGTATGTGATCATTTTTTTTGCATGAAATTCTTTTGTTTGAAAATAAATAATTGGGTCGAACGACACACTATAGCCAAGTTGATCCGAAAAAAATATATAGTTGAAAGAAACAAAAAAGTACGAACAAATGAAAAGGGAACGGATAGAGATCATTCATTTCTTTTCGTGTGAATCAGATGATTATTCGCATTATTTGGAATTATCGGATTACTGTTCTCATCTCGAGTGTGATTTTCACAACGTTTCGGTCGATGTAACCTTCGACCTTCTTCAAGTGTATCTTGTCGAACTCGGGAACGTTTCTGTCAAACTTTATTGACTTCACGGGGGTAGAGGTCCTAAGTAATTCGCGATTGTATTTCTTGCCCCCCCCCCACTGAGGATTGAACCTTCAAAAGAATATCACTTTTTATAATTTCCAAGTACTCTAACCACGGGTCCTTGTGAATTTTAGGAGCCATAAACCTAGTTTTATTTCTAATTGCAAATATCACTCTCTCTCTCTCTCTCTCTCTCTCTCTATATATATATATATATATATATATATATATATATATATATATATATATATATATATATATTTAAATGGGCCTTTCCATAACCACAACCAAGGTAAAAGTTTCTCGCATGTTTTTCCCGTTAGGGATCTACCCCCCTCTTTTTTCTTTCTATTCAAAAAATGCTACATTGCCAAAAGTGTGTTTATTCATAAAGTCAGAAGAAATGCTGGGTTTTTTTAAATTTTCAGACGAGATAATGCTTGAAACTGTCGAACTGGACATTGAAACAATTGTAACATAAAATGAAATACACTTTTCGTTGCCATCAACACCTTGTCTTGAAGTCTTGATTTTGCACACACAGTATATTAATGCTCAATTATGAAATGTGATAATTCTGTAGCTTAATCCTTAAGTCGACCTTTTTTGGCTTAAAATCTATTGGTATATGAAAATTTGCCGAATTACACGAACTCAGTATATTACATATAAGTCTATATATATATATATATATATATATATATACATATATATATATATATATATATTAATGTTTTTACTTGTATAAATTATATATTGCTTATAATTACTCGTTCCAATATCGTATTTAATTCTATACTAAAGTTGAACTAAAAATTGGGGTTCGGAAACGTGAAAATCGCAGCCAAAATGAGAACAGTAGTCCGAAGAATCCAAATAATACGAATAACCAATCCTCATCTCAAAAATTCAGAAACGCCAGATGATTATGGTTGGCATTCGTTTTTCTGTTATTTTTCTAGTTAGAATTCTTTCTAAAAAGCCATTAGGAATGTATTTTTTGGAAGACACACTCTAATAAAGTGCACTATTTTTTTTATTCAATTGCATCATTGACATTTCTTAAGAAACATGTTTATTTGTTCCTTAAATATTGTTTCCCTTTAGAGTTGCAGGTAAATAATTGCTTGTTAGTTTGAGAAATGGGTTTTTCTTTCTTTATTTATTTATTTTCTTTGTGCAACAGGAGATGACCAATAACAGTGGACATTAGTTTGACACTGTCTAAAATTGGTGTTGACACTTGCAGCACGAAGAACGGAGGTGGACAAATGGAGCCACAAACAACAGGACATATGGAAGCAAATTGACTGAAGTCTTTGAGGGAAACTGAAAAAATTGAAAGAATAACAGAAATATAAAATAAAGAAAAAAACCCAATCAAAAAAATGTACAATTAAAATACTGAAAGTGAGAAAAAAAGAAAAAATGAAAATTATGTTTTTAAAATTAAAGATAGAGGTACAGTAGAACGGAATACGGCATTAATCCGTTTGGGGGTTGAGATCGTAAAGTGATATCGCCGTATGGCAGGGCCTAAGCAAATTTTTATACAGTACAGTATATAATACATATATAATCAAATAGCATTATAACAAATACCGTAACCAGGTGTCGGGAAAACCTGAAAATAAACGTATAGCAGGGAGATCGTATTCTACAGAATATAACAGCTGTAATTTATGTGAATAAAAAAAAATAACTTGTAGGTTACAAAACTCCTTGCCCTCTTCATTTTAGAAATGAGTTTCTAATTAGAAACATTATTTGAGTATTATTCATGTTCTGCGTAAATCATTCGGATTAATTTTACCCCAGAGAAATCACTGCTTAAGTCACATATTAATTTTACCCCAGAAAAAAAGGTCAATTCTCACACGTGAGAATGCGGTAATAAATCGAGGATAAGCTCTGAAACAGAAATATGGCGCTGGTTTGTTTGCGAGAAGGAAAACAGCAAGTGCGTATAATATTTAAAGCAATTTTTTTTGGGTGAACAAATGCATGATACAAAAAATGTTTAATTCTATAGAAGAAAAGGAATTTATCTGGGAATAGACAATTTGAGTAACAGCTTGAACTAGTGCATTCTTTAATTCTGACTCTTTTTCGTATCAGACTTGGTTGCAATCCAAGCAGGGATTTGCTGATAAATGATGACTAACTTGTAACTGCCGTCTTGGATTTGTCACAAAATAGTATTCAGTTTATGTCGTTGACTGTAGAAATAGGGTAGGTCGATTTTTGGAACCTCAGTGATGTAATGTTGATGATAGTTGGGCTTTGACATGGAAAAGATCTACACGAAATATTTTTTTAATCGTTATCTTTGCTTGAGAAAATGACTTTAAAAGTTGAAAAATTGAAACGATTACAAGTTTTTCGGTGAATTGTCAAAAGCGTCCCGTCATCATAATAATCTGTACTGTTAAGAAAATGGAATCATTATTTAGAATATGTTTTGAACTACATTTTTAAATAAAATGCGTAAGGATAATGAATTAATAAAATGAATATTAAGTGCAAAGGCATTTTTTTTTTGTAATAATAGCGACCAAAGTCCGCCTTTTCATTTCAGGAACATTTTGGGGTGGGAACATTTTACATTTCACCGTTGTAAATACACGCTCGTTATTGATATTGAAAATTAACGTTTGTTTATTATTTAATTTGAAAACATTACGAGTGACGCTTTATTATTTCGAAAGCAAAAACGAAAAATACTTGTTTTAAATATATAATATTATATTTCAAGTGTTTTCAGTGAATTAAATATATTTGTTTTATCTTTTTTATTTGTTTTTCTATTAAGTTCGTGCGAAAATAATGTCATTTTTTGCCGTCCAATTGAACGTCAAAAACATTATTTTTGCACCAACCTTATATTTCACATAAAATTCTATGCGAATTTTTTATTAAAATATGGTAATACACCGTTTTATATTTTAAGAAATATGTCCCATACAATTTTATACTACACATTCTTTACGAAACATAACCACGTAAATTTTCAAGTTTTTCTACTTAATAAAAAAATACTTTGCAGAAAATTAGTGTCAAATTTTTATTTCTTTTATTTTTAGGGAGTAATTGTTTTTAGGCAGTATTTTTCTTCTAAAATTATAGTTTTAAATCAGATAACCAACAAAGGTTTATACGAGTAAATAAGGAAACTGCTTTGAAAATTTTTCGGTACTTTTCCATCTATGTTATTGTGCTCAAATAATGTATTATTTAGAAAGACATTCTTAACATGGGGAGGATAGGAGGTTTTTTTGTAACTATTCTGTACTTTCACCTAATAATTTAATAAACAAAAATATCATAAAAATTAAATTTAACTTGAAAATACTTTAAGAATAGCATGGTAACATAGATGCACAAGCACTGGTTTTTCAAATTCTAAACACTAAACACTTGTTTAAAATGGCACAGCTACAGCAAGAATGAATCTCTTTATAGATAAATTCATGTTATCGAAGGAGAAGCTAAAGTCTGCTAAAAATGTCTAAACTAAACACTTCTATACCTCTAATCTGGTTAGGTCCTCTCTCTTCAGTACATCTGATTCAACTCTGCAAAGATTTTTAACTCCAAATTACTGTTTTAGACAGTTCAAAATATAGTGCTTTTGCACTACTTCCGGAAAACATCATAATATTGATGATAAACTCAGATTAATTGTCCATCAGGTAAATAAATATTTATCCATTAAATTTTATTAGTTTTCTCAATTTACCCAAACAATAGTCAGTTTTATTCATATTACATAAAAAAATATAAACAAGTGTTTTCAAATAATTGTTTTTGTGTTGTTGTTTTTTCAAGAAATAGCCAACAACTAAAAAAATAAAAAGACTAAAAAAAATTACTGCTATCAATTTTGCAGCCACAAACTGGGAAAATTTGATTAATTTTTCTCAAAAAGTTTATATGGGCAGGAAGGAAGAAAAGGACACATTATTCCAAAATCATTGTGCCAACTAATTAGACCTTCATTTTCCTCGAAAGGAAATTATACAGAACAATTTAGTTCTATTATAACAGTTTATATTATTGCGTTTGATAAAAAAAAATTAAATGTATGGTTCTGTCGCTTGTATCAATTTGTTATATTCTGTTATACATCTCCACATATCTTTTTGAATTATAGAAATTAGCTTTTTATTACAATTTTTGTTTAATCAATGCAATAAAAGTTGAGATGTTTTGCTAGTTGTGATTCATAATGAAAATTAAAATTCATGTATTTATTTTTCTTTCAATGTATTTCATGTAAATATAGAAATGTTAATTGAGTTTTTTATAAAAATAGTGAAATTTCAAAGTCAGTGTTGCTATGAAAATGAAAGATTTCTCAGCATTTTTCTACACGATTTTTAAAATTAAATGCTCAATTTTCTGTTAAAGATAACAATCTATTTTTTTTTTTTTTGGTATCTGTGTTTATCACATCAAATCCCAACTATCATCACCAGTGCCATGTTGATTTTCTGTAAAAAGTTGCAAATCAACCTGTCCTACTGTAAGAAGGGGACTGGGTTTCTGTGACTGCCGTCCTACGCATGTGTCACCGAGCTTCGACTGCGTTCTGCTGCTATATCGAAAAATGGGAGAAGAAGAGGCAGGGTACACTCATGCGATGTTTTTTTTTATAAGCTATTTTATGTGACCCTTAAAGCAGCAGGGACCGGAAATCATGCCAGTCTAAAGGACAAGGTAATGACTAAACAATAAGGAGGAAGAAGGGGGGAATAAATTCAAATAAAGTGTCATTTTTGTTAAATAAAATCATTTATTTATTTTTTTCGACAATCTTTTTCAGAGATCGCTGTAAATAACGCAGAGTTTTAATATGCAATTCTGTAACTCCTTGTTACTTTTTAAGGAGGAATATGTATATATTAGTAGAACCCCGGATATGGCAATTAAAATTAGTAGCAATAAAAATTAGTAAACATTACAGTATATAATAGACATGTATATAAGTAAGAAACATTATGAATAACACCGTAGGGCGGGGCAAATATTGTCACCTGAACTAAAAAAAATCGTAACCTGAAAACTTTGTATCCCGTGGTTCTACTGTATATAAAATAAAGGAAAGAACTAATTAATAACACATGTACAATTGAAAGACTGAAAGAGAAAAAAAATAAAAATAAAATGAAAAACATTTTTCAAAAATGCAAAATAGAGGTACAGGAGAACCCCGGAATACGGCATTAATCCGTTACTGTTAAATACTCGCCCTACTGTGACTTTGGACTTCACACATTAGGAAAAAAGTAACTCCAACAACACTAAACATTGCAAAATATATATTAACTTCTTAATCTGTCTATGTGAAACAACTCTTTGTGTTAGATAAGCGCCAACGCCTGAATAAAAGAAACCTAACTGACAGAATCACAGATTATCCTTTGGAAGCTTTTTTTTTTTTTTTTTTAAACATTAATGGTGGCAATAAAAGACACCGGTTTCGCACTTTATGGTTTTCGAACATCGGATCCAAAAATCAGTTGCTGAAAATTAAATTATGTTTTCTAAAAAAAAAAAAGAAAGATGGTAAATAAAAACTCTGTACTTTTGCAAATTCCGGTTTTGTCTTCAGTTTCTAAACGTCATAAAACAAGAAAAGAAATGTTTTCGTTTTGATTGCTTTGCTTGGTTTTTCTTACTTTATTTCAGAATTTTCTTTCGGTGCAATCAGATCAGGCTATCGGAAGATATTGGTTTCCTGACCTAAAATGCACCAAACATTGATATTATCGCTTTTTATTGCTTTTTTTTGTTTGCAAAACTCAACCATGTTCCGCAAAGCTAAAAGCAAAAACAATTTTTCTCTATAGAATAACCAAACAAAAATATTTGTGGATATGAAGAACGGTAAGCATAAAATCTTTTATAAAAAAATGATTGCATTTTGCATTATATGACCTAAAAAGGGGTGGTATTGCTATTAAAACAACTAAACTTTATGAATAAATGCATGAAGATGTAAGGAACTTGATATATAAAAAATGTTTTCTAAAATTACCGGGTTTGACATTAAATAACTCAAAAGGGGTTGATATGCCATAAAACAAAACAATCAAAAACCAAAAGCAAACAAAAAAACTTTTCTTTCATTAACACATTTATTATTTTGATTCTTGAATTCCGCATTATTTAATTCTACTTTTAAGTCGATCTTTTAATAAGTGTTTGCATTTCAATTTCTTTAATCATTCTTCCCTAATAGCTCCTTTTCTTGACTGTGTATCTTTAGACCCCCCCTCTTTTGTGTCAAGTTTTCCCAACAGTATGAAACTGCAGAAACCTAAATATAACATGAACAAACATAATTCTGCTCAACTCTTCATCCAGTTAGCCTCCACCTCATAAATATAGTCTATACCACAGACCACTAACAATATGCCTTGTTTGGGAGTGAATAAAACAAAACAAAAAAAATGGTGACATTTGTTCAAATAAAAGCTTCCTTTTTTCATTTATCAAAATTTCTATTTGAATTAGATATTGCATTAATATAATGGCCAATCTTCTACCCTGATAATAATGATGACAACATGCAACGTTCGGGAAACATATGCACACAAGGACAAACATTGCTGATAGTGCATTTTTTGAAACATGATCATTGCAAAATAATGGAGATGTAATAAATATACATTCTACTTAGTGATAATACTGTAGCTGCTTTTATTTATAAGAGTCCACAATTGATGTTAACTGTATCTGCAGTATTTATTTATATAATATATTTATATAATCCATTTTTCTTTTTATAATATATATATATATATATATATATATATATATATATATATATATATATAAGCGAGATAAGATACTGATAGAATTCAGATAAGAATCCTGATAAATATTACTTGAAGTAATACTTTCAAGGAGATCCTAGCCAAAAAAGAAAAGCTCAATATTTAAGAATAGAGCAATATATAAGTTGAAACTTATATATATATATAAGTTATATATATATATATATATATATATATTTCAACGTATATATATATATAAGTTTCAACTTATATATTGCTCTATTCTTAAATATTGAGCTTTTTTGAGATTATATATATATATATATATATATATATATATATATATATATATATATATACCTATCATCCCTTCTTCTCCCGTGGACTAAGGACTATCCACTTATTTTGTGCTTCCTTTTTAAAATTAAATATGTTTTTAACTCTTTTTCAAACTGTTTTTTAACATGTTTTATTAACTAATTATTCTTATATATATATATATATATATATATATATACATATACATATATATATATATATATATATATATATATATATATATATATATATATATATATATATATATATATACTAGCGGGGTGATGGGGCCACCGCTTTGCACGGTTGTAAAATATACTTGAATATGATATTATAATTTGTCCAGATTTCGTATATATTTTTAGATAGTCGTGATTTCAAAAGAAAAAAAAAGTATTTAGGTCCCATCCGCTAGAACCGATACCGAAACTGTAGCAGTCAAAGCTGGTGGCGTTACCACTGTACCAACGTTACACGCATATGAACTGATTAAAAATTTTAAATTTTAAATAAATTAAGATGAATGTACAAAATGTATAACAAATTTTTCAATTTTGACCCATTTTTCTCACCTTAAAAACTATTTTGACAAGCTAAAGACCCATAAAAAAGGTCGGTAAAAATGGAATCATTTGAGGCCCCTAGCGCTGCTCTGTGACTTTTAGTTTCCGAGGAAATGGACTTTGAAAATATGGAGACAAACAGGCAGACAGACAGATAGACAGACAGACAAACATATAGCCTTTTATATTTTAGATTTATTTCTGTAGAAATATATTTTCTTATAATATATACCAATCCTTATTTAAGAAGCGCAATGTAATTACAGAGCAATATAGAGAATAAACAACAAAATGTTATATTCCAAAATTCATGATGTTGACTATCTTCTAATGTATTCCTTTAATTCAGTAAACTGAATTAAAGGAATAAATTAGAAGATGGTCAACGTCATGAATTTTGCAATATAAATTTTTGTTGTTTATTCTCTCTCTCTCTCTCTCTCTCTCTCTATATATATATATATATATATATATATATATATATATATATATATATATATATATATATTACAAAAGAGTCACCACTTATCAAGGTTTGGATACCACTCAAGGATAGGGGTTGTCTCCTTGCCATGCCACTAATATATATATATAAATATATATATATATATATATATATATATATATATATATATATACAGTAGCAGAGAGACCCGATTGAATGAGGATCAACAAATGATTCAGCCTTCCATACTTTTAGTGTCATTGAAATTGGTGAAATAACCCATTTTTATTCAAATCGACTGATTCCTGCTCTAGTCAGGACCCACAGTGGTGTAGTGGGAGGAAGCTTCACATGCCTCCTAGAAGTGACATAGACATTAATATATTGTAGCCCAGATTGTACTGTAAAGAATCAACTGTTGAATTTATAAAATTATTTGTAAATAATGGCTTGACTTGAACTTTAAAAGACAAAAGTCGAGCATCATGCTTCAGCTGTGCTCTAAGCAGATACATCCATTTCGAACGCGATTCTGTCTTATTAGAGAACCATCTTACGATTGTCTGAAATTATTTTCACATAACCACTTAAATTAATGGTAAGCTTATAAAAACGTACCATGGTTCAATTGTGCTCTGAAAAGAAATATTCATTTTGAACGTGCCCCTATCTTATACAAGTATCCATAGTTTATTTTATAGGCTGGTCCTTTCTGCTTGTGAGGTGATAAAACTTCTCAAATGCAATTGTTTGTGGTATTAGGTTCTTTTCTTCTTAACATGGCAAGAAAGAGGAAGAGGAAAAAGAAAGAAAACAACATACTGAGGATGGAGTTTGACTCGGAAATATATTTAAATTATAAATTTTAAACAAGTAAAATATTTGCTTATTTTCGTAAAAGTGCCTTGTAATTTGGCTTTCAAGCGCACTTGATATGTATTTTATTTTATTCAAATTAAATCGACGCTTCTATAACGGAAGTCACAACCTTGACGTTAATCTCGCGTAGCCAACACCACGTTCCAACATTTAAAAATACAACGCGCGGATCTTTACTACTGACTTTTCTTTCTCCAACTTTACAACATGGCAAGAAAGAAGAATAAAAAATAAAAAAGACAACATATTGAGGATGGAGTTTGACTCCGAAATATATTAAAATTATAATTTTCAAGTCAGTAAAATATTTGTTTATTTTCCTAATATTGCGTAGGGATTTGAAGGGATTTGACTTTGCACTTGAGGCGTATTTATATATATATATATATATATATATATATATATATATATATATATATACATATATATATATATATATAAATATATATATATATATATATATATATATATATATATAGATAGATAGATAGGTAGATATCATAATTTAGGAATTTAAAATTTGTGATTTGTAAAAGTTAAATTTCAAATATAGAAATTTTATTGCATGCAAGACAAAGAATACAGTATAGCAAAATATATCCACGCACGCACACACACACACACACACACATATATATACATATATATATATATATATATATATATATATATATATATATATATATAGATAGATAGATAGATCGATAGATATCATAATTTAGAAATTTAAAATTTGTGATTTGAAAAAGCTCAATTTCGAATATAGAAATTTTATTGCATGCAAGACAAAGAATACAGTATAGCAAAATATATTTTCTGATATATATATATATATATATATATATATATATATATACATATATATGTTTCTATTTATTTATACGATTATTAACTGCAGCAATTGAAAAGAGCTTTTTGCTCTCCACGAATAGCATCGACGACAGTATCGCCTCTTCCTTCTTCGTCATTCACAAACTCCAAAGTTATAATGGATTTATCTTCTTTCTTAACTTTCTTACATCTACATCACATCTCCACGGATTTTTGCCACAGATACTCTTCCATCCCCACCGGTCGATCCACTCTGAATCAACGGATCCAGAACGAGCAATCTTCTTACTAAAATGCCCCGTAATCCTTCTTCTAGCTTTTCCTATTTTAGCAAGACAAAAGACAAGGGGTGTTCATGGCGGGATTAAGAGGGGGGGGAATAGTAATCTGACATTTGAGTTGAGATAGTGTCAATTCAATTCATCATAACAATAACAAATTAAGGAAAATACTTCTCCACGAGGACCCGTGGCGTAGTGGATAAAGTGTTTGATGAAATTCAATCGTAAAGTTACACCTTTGAAGGTTGAAGATTAAATGCTCAGTGCGAACGACATTCAAAAATACAATTGCGAATTACTCATGACTGACGGGAAGCGAGCATAGTACCTATGTAGATTAAATCAAGGGTGCCGTTTGAAACAAATTAATGAAATAGTTTTCTGCAAGAACCCATGGCGTAGTGGATAAAGTGCTTAGTAAAATTCAGTTGTAAAGTTAAACAGGAGGAACGATGATAGATGGTTAAAACATATATGCTAAGACTACATAAAATTCATGTGAGTGCCATTAACGCGTTTTTGATATAAAAAACGAAACGTGATTTTGGTAGTTTACCTGATCAAGGCTATATCAGAGAGTTGATCCATAGGTGGAGTCTCATTTTCAGTGAGGTGGGCCAGTGTGCAAACCAGCTGTCAAGATTAAGGCCCCGAAACTGTGGACATTTTCTCCTGATGATTCCAACAATCTACTGGTGTCCAGTATGCAAAACAATCGTCTATCAGCACTTGCTCTTCGAGCTGTTTGCATAAATAATCTTCTAGGGGTTGAAGGGTCAATCCTCAGTGCTGGCAACACTAAAATATAAAACTGCGAATTACTTAGGACTTCTACCTAGTTATTGCTGACGGAATTGAAGTATGTTACATCTGCGGCTTAAATAAAGGGTTCCGTTAGAAATTCAGTGCTGATTCACAAGTACAACAGAAAGATTCCCGAATTCGACGGGATACACTTGAAGAAGGTCGGAGATTACATCGGCTGAAACGTTGAGTGAATAGCATTCTAAATTAGAACAATAGTCTGCAGTATCTAAGTAATGCGAATAGTTTTCATCAATTTTTTAAACAAACATTTAATCATGTAACTACACTGGAAAATTGAAAGACGGAAATTCTTTAACACTATCTCTTCACCTCCTTGACGTCTTTATGAAATAGACAGGTAAACTACACTCCCAAGCCTTGGTTGAGTAACATAAGACGTAATGTATGTATGTATGCATGTATTATGTATGTTTGCCTAAAACGTTCGACAGAGGCAACAGATTTTCACGGGACTGGTATTATTTTGAAGCGGGACCCTTCGGACGACAAATACCGAAAAATTAGTCAAAAACATTAATTCCGTCGCCCTCAACTGGGCACTTTTGTACAGGGAGGGCACATTGTTTCGCTAACATTTTTTTACAAGTCATTCAACCATCGCGTTCACAACGTCGCTTAAAAGGCGTTATTTCAATCGCCTGTAACGTCACAACCACGGTATTCACATCGGTAAGACATTCGTTTTTTTTTTTTCACCTCTTTTTCCTGTGGAGCATTACGGGTTCGAGCCTGCTTACTATTCCCTTTTTTTGCGCTCGCAATTTTCCTTTCTTTTCTTTTTCTTTTTTTTTTGCTCAATCAACACCCTCACACACACCTCCACTTTCTTTTCTGCCTTCACTTGACGGGTTCTAGTCTGCCTGCCTACTACAGCTATTTTCATTTTTTTTTTTTTTTTTGCTCAACTCACCCTTCTAAAGACCCGGGAAACGCCGGACACCCAAGCTAGTTTATAATATAAATCTCACCTGTCTATTTTAATGTATTTATATATGTATGTATGGATGTATGTTTGTATGTTTGCCTAACAGTTTTGATAGAGGCGAGGAATTTTCACGAGATTGGTATTGTTTTGAAGCCTGCCCCTTCGGATGACAAATATCGGAACATTGACTAAGAACATTAATTGCTTCACCCTTAGCTGCGTAGTTTTCTACAAGGAGGGTCGGTTATTTTGCGTCGCCATTTTTGAAAGTTATTGTATCGGTTGGAATTACTTTACTAATATCAACGTTCCGAACTTCCTATTGTGTCATGAAGTACGGATAAGATGCCAGGTTTTCTTTCACTTTCTTTTCCGCCTTTGCGAGTCTGCCTGCCTGCCTGCCTATTATCACTTTTTTTTTGCTCAACACACACCTCCAAACAGCCGGGCAACGCCGAGCACCCAGGCTAGTAATAATCTACAAAAAAAAGTTAGTTAAAAAAAATTACATGAAAATATTGCAAGAAAGATTCATTGTGGTATACGCAAGAAAAGAGGGTTGGAATGCAGTGAAAATGGAACAAATATGATCCAAAAGGGGTAGTATAGCGGAGAGTGATAATGTGATTTGGAATTTTCTTTTTTACTTGGGGGTCACCACTTATTAAGGCCCGAAAGCCATGCAAGGGTAAGGGTCAAGGAATGTAAGGTGGTAGTGAAGTAATTGTTAATGATGTAAATCGGGTGGAGACAACTTCACAGAAACTTGCTTACATTAGATTTGAAGGCTACTATGTTCTATTTAGCTGGGAAGCATGCCAGCATAAGAGTGTTCTGAAGGCAGGAAAGAAGCTTTGATCATAGAATCTGCGTTTACATTTAGGTACAGATAGAGAGTGAAGAAAATCATATATAGTTGTTTAATTTTGTTTTGCTTCTTGTTTTTTGTTGTTTTTTTTTTAGGATGGAGAGATGCGGAGAAGGCCGGCAGTTTCTTGAGCAGAGCAGAAACAACAACAAAAAAAAGGAATGAAGAATGATTTGTGCAACAATGAGATAAAGCTGCAACAATTACTCACTAATATGGCATCAAGATATCCCACCAGAAGCTACTGCATGGTTCAGAATGCATTCACCAAATGGTAATACAGCAGCCCGCGTACTTTGTAACAGCTGATAGTACAGCTAACTTGGGGGTTAATTAACCCTAACCCTAACCCTAACCCTAACCCTCACCCTAACTCTCTGACTATCAGGCAGATAGATACTAAATTTCCCCTCACTTCTCATCCTAATTTCTGATTACCAATAGGTTCAATACCGGTAAGCAAAGTTTCTTAACTAGCGGAACAAATATGTTTTGCCATCGCCTTTCTTTTTCTTTAGTATTAGAGATACTCCGATGTGTTCACGCCACAGTTTTCTTTTGTTCCTCCCCTGCCCCTGAAAATAGTACCTAGGAGGGCATCTATGCCCTTAAAGCCCTTCCTTACTCTTTTTTCCCCCCAAGTAAAAATGGTTCTGTTTTTTACTTTTGAAGTCAGTGAGCAGTTAATACCTATATAGATTTGGGAGAAGGGTCTTACTAAGCACCAGTATCTAGACATGAGTGTTCATTGGTTTCAGAAGTCTAAAACAAGACAGATTCTAATTGGGGAGGAAAAAAAGAGGGGGTAATGTGGCATAAAAAACTGGATTTGATTCAGGGACAAGGAAAGTACTATTTATTTCTATTGTTTTTAGCACACTATCTGCAACTGATGAATTGGTACATATTCTTTTTTTATGTAAAAATTAAAAAAAAAACGTCAAACCATTGAGAATAAGGTTAAGTAGGTTTTACCTATGAATTGAATTTAGTATTTTGTTGACTTAAACTAGAGAATAGACTAAAAAGACAACACTCGACTCCGATCTCACTCCACTTAATTTTTCCCTTGTGTCACATCCTATTTTATAAAGAGGATTTACTACATTGCGAACGTTTTGTGCATAATTTTAAATATAGATAAGATCGAGGCCTAAACACCACCCGACGATAAAGGTTAGCAAGTTTGTTAGGTGAGACAACACTGTGATGATGGTTGAGATTGAGCAGAATTAGATTATTAAGAGAACAAGAATTTGTTGACATTGGACTTGAAAACGGTTATGTAATAGTCGTCTGGAGAGCGGCCCCATAATGTTGTGTTCGATAGACGTGTAGTTCATGGAAAGAAACTTCACCCGTGGAAATTTCATTTAGTTTTAGGTACGCAGAGAGAGAGAGAGAGAGAGAGAGAGAGAAAGAGAGAGAGAGGGGCACTGAAAAATTAATTACATTTGTTATAGCTAAATGAGTTTTGTTATGCATCTTTTACAGGGAGGGGATTGGAGCTCAGAGATTAGAGAACCCACAATGAATATAAAGCTGGAGTAGAAAAAGACTAGCAACATCGCTTCTGTGAGAAAGAGGTTGTAGGGGATAAAAGAGGACATTCTCTACTGGATTTCTAACTCTGTTTATTTGTAGTCTCTCTTTGAATGGCACAATCTCTCACTTTCTTTGTATAGAAACCTTCCATTTTTATTTTGTCTCCTTTTCTTCTCTCACCCATTTTCCCTTCGCGTCTCAAACTTAAAAATCGCTCGAAAATGTCTTTTATCTTCGTAGTACAATCAAACATTTACTGCCCTATTGATGATAGGTTATTTTTTTTTGTATTATTATAATAAAAAGAAAAACCAAGCTACAAATGACCCTACTGCACTAAAAGACTGTGTGCAACTGATAGTTTGTAATAAAGGAATAAAGATCAACACGTATGGTGCATGTGAACCTTGTGTTATCTGTCAGAGACGAATAAAAGTGCTGAACCGCTTTCATCAGCATTGGTTTTGCAACCTCCTGGGAATGAATGCTTTATCTCATGCATTGTACAGCGTAATCACGTTGAAATACTGGTTCTCATTATCTCGCTGAAGTTAAGCAATGTTACGCCTGGTCAGTATCAGATGACTGACCATTTGGGAATACCGGGCGGATTATGTAGGAGGTGATTGACACATCTCTGCAAGAACTGCAAAAATCTAACATTGTCATCTCCTTTGACTGGGATATACAAGCGACTGGTGACCACTTTTGAATTTGATATTCCCACGAACCTTCCTCCTTCAGAGCAAGCCGGTTCAATCTGCCTAGGCTGAATGCTACAGCATGCATTCATGCATTGGCATTGCGTTCTCAATCAGCTCACCCCAACCGATGTAATCTGTTACTGTCATCAGATGGAAAAAACTGCGGCCACATCTGGGGAGGTACCATTCAGAGCATGCTTTACGATCTTGACAGTCTACAAAATCAACTTCGAAATCCAGTAGATTATCTCTTGTCTTGTAAAAACACCTTTCTCATAAAAGAGATGTTGCTCATCTCTCTCTACTCTACCATTATTTTTACAAATGTTTTTTAATGTAATTTAAACAATGTTGAGCCTACTCAGTACCGGATGAGTGACAATATAGGAATACCAGGCGCTGTATATAGGAGGAAGTTAACACCTTCTGCAAGAACTTCAAAAATGTTATGTGGTGATTTATTTATTAACGTGCCTATCGATGAGACTATTACTATTTGCTGCGATGCGCTCTATCGTAGTGAACTTGTTCTTCTTTACCGGAAAAAATATTTTATTGAACTCTGTTCTCTCTGCACTAAATCCGTCGAGTTTAGTTTCGATAACCTGATGTACCAACAAGTTGATGGGGTTTCCATCGGCAGCCCCCTAGGTCTTATATTTGCCGATATTTTCGTTGGGTTTTACGAGTTAAAACTTTTCAAATCACCACATAACACCCTGCTTTATATTTTCGTTATGTGGATGATACGTTTGCGGCTTTTCCTTCTCATGAGCTAGCTGTAGATTTCTTCTAACGTCTCAACGCCTGACATCACGTTTTATCTTTTACTATGGAGATAGAAAAGGACAACTCTCTCTCTCTCTCTCTCTCTCTCTCTCTCTCTCTTTCGTTTCTCGACGTGTTGATTGAAAGGTGCAGACGAGGTTTTCTTACTTCTAAATATATAGAAAACCTACATTTATCCCTCTATATACTAAATGGTGTTCTTTTACTCCTAAAACCACTACGTTGACGTTAATTTATACGTTGGTACATAGGGCCTTGGTTATTTGTTATCTCTGTCGACTAGATACTGAAATGACTAAAATTA
>NC_136497.1:82083115-82110615 GCF_053919585.1 Euprymna scolopes | reverse complement strand
ACATGGAAATATTTTCCCACAGAACATTAATTATGAACAAAGACCAAAAGAGATAGGGATAATAGACGAAACAAAAATTAAAATAAAAAGACTCCCGAGTAACGCCGGGTAGGTATAAATATTCTTTATGACCAGACCGTTTCAACACTGTTCTCTTTATTAACCTAGAAAAATACAACGCATTTTATGTTGCATTCTTTCCCCAAAGCCTCATATAATAACTTCCAACCCCGCTATCCTTCTCCAAGAATGACCCTGCCACCACCGTAACCCTCTTCTCTTGTGTATATAATTGTAACTTACATGGACCGGGAAAATATGCAACTCCATAATAAATGAAGCCAATAGAACAAAATAAGTGTTTTTAAAAGAGAGAAAAATATGTAAAATAAATATGACCTGAGGAAGGAAGTAAGAAAAAAATTAAAAAAAACAAACAAACCAAAAACAAAATGGCGCCAATTATACACTGTTTTTTCTAGGGAATTTAACACACCAACAAGTTGGCTCAACATTTCCAAATGTCTATCATCTTGTTTTTAATGGTGTCTGGTTTTATTAGCAAATATATATTTTGTTATTTTTACATTTCTTGCGCAGAAAAATCTCTTGAATTTTCTTTTTGTCAATTTTTAAAATTATCTTTTTTTAACGTTTTTCCCCCTTTTCTTTCAATTGTTTTTGTTTTCCAGGTTAAAGCATTTCTGATTTTCTTTGTTTTTATCTTCAATTTTATGTTTTTATTTCTTTGTTGTTTTCTTTTACATCCTACTCTCTCTTTCTTCCTCTTTCCTTAAGTTTTATTCAGACACTTTCTTTTTTATCTATTTTTCTCTTTTAATTTTTCCCTCTTTCTCTTCCTTTTTCTTTCCCTTTCTTTTCTATTTTCTATGTTTTCTTTCCTTTCCATTTTCTTTCTTTCGTTGTTTCTGATTATTCATCTGTCTTTCTTTTTTCATTCCTCCTCTTTTCATTTTTTAATTTTTCTTTCGTTTCTCTCTTTTCGTGTCTATTTGTTTCCTTTTCCGCTTTCTTTCTTTATTCTATTTACTAGTAGCAGCCCGGTTGGCATAGCCCAGTCGTAAAATACGCTTAAATATAATATTTTCATTAATGCAGATTTTGTATTCATTATTATACTAGCACGACGCGTTAGCCGGCGTTGCCCGCTGTACGCATGAAACGTAAAAAAATTAAACTACGGTTGTTGTTGGTGGCTAATCTTCAACGTCCTAATGTTAAGAACGGCTTTCGGAATAGACACCCCTAACCTCCTTCTGTTAAGGATGTAGCATGGAATAGACACCCCCAACCTCGCCATAATAAGAACGGCTTTCTGAATAGGCACCCTATTTTATGAGGGGGCGATTGTCAAAATATTTGCTCCAAAGTAAATTTAATTTTGATATATGTTGTCAGCATACCTCAAACGCAATGACTATAAACTAAAAAAAAAATTGGGGGCAGTGTCGTGCGTAGAGAAGTAGAATTATTTATCGGGCGTTTACAGTCAATTACTGTTCATAATCCATAACATAACAGTGCCTAATGCATGCCATTATATCTTGAGAACTACTTGTCTCCGGCAAAGTTAAAAGATATTGTCTTATTCGGCATATTCTAAAACTTATAGAAGTCGTCAGTGTAAAGGTGATTGCGTAAGTGGAACTAAGGTAGAAAATACTTTAAAAAAGAAAATTTAATAGTGTCGAAAATGAGTCCTGAAAAGAGAATAATAATAAAAACGACTACAGTGAATGTAAAAAAAGCAAATGTATAACAAATAAGTATATCCGTAGGCAATGTAATGAAGGGGAAATTTGTACTTTAGCTGCGTAAATTATTTGACAGACAAGAAAATTTAAAAAAGAATCTCGCGTAAATGTAGTCAGATAAAAACTAAATCCAAATTAATGAAAATGAGAATTTTGAGGATGTAATTCAGGCTTTGAGTGTAAAAATGTGTTTTATATAAAAAGACATAGTTTTATGATTTGTTAGTATGTCAAAAAATGAAGCATCTACAGTAGTATTAAATACTATAAAAAATACAGAAAAATAGAATCCAAAAGGACCCCCTAAAAACAAAGGAAACAGAACAAAAATAGAAAATAGGATCAGATAAGAGTGTAGAAGACGCTTCCAAATCGAAATCGAATTGTTTTTGTTTTTTTTTGCCTAATCACCTAAATCTAAGCGCCACTATTACAGCTCTCTTTTATTAAGGGATTCGTTCATATTTCATCGCGCAAGTTCGGACGCTCGATTTTTTTATGTTAAAAGCAAATGATTTTAAAATGCTATCATAACATGTACTGCTCAACAAAAAAAAAAACTAAATAGTTGGCGCAGCTTATTTTGCAATTTTTGTTTTAATCTAATGGAAATATTGTTGCTTCATAATTCTTTTCAGGAACCATACCATAACACTTACTGTTAAATCAAAGGAAAAAGGTGCTGGCACTTCTTGTGTAGATGTTTTCATGGTATGAGAGTATCGTTGGTTCGATGGTCTTCTGGTAATACTCGGGTACAGACAACAGTTTGTATTCGTTCACTAAGAGATCAGTTTATATTATCATCGCAACTTTTTTATACGCTCTAAATAAGCTAAATAATGCAAAATGTTATAATTTACGATGCTGAAACCAACGAAGCAACGGCATTTGCAATAGATGTAAACATTACGAGAAGAAACTACGTTAACTTATTTCTATCAAAGTTACGACTATTTATTTGTGTGACTTAAAACTAAATTTTATGATTAGTTTTTGTAAATATAAGTCTGTAACATCGTGTAAAAGCGACGGAAGGAAATTATAACTGATTTAAAATAATACGTGCTGATAAATTGGGTGTAGTAAAAGGTGAGGGTATAACTACGTAGTTATGAATATGAGCGTGGGAGAATTTTTATTTGGTTTAATATGCAAAAAAATAAGGACTCATGCAGATTGAGCGACCATATTGAATAATGTTTGACGTTTTTTATAAGAACGTGTGTATTATGGAATAATAGAATTTTGTGGTCTCAACCAATGAGAATAGCCGGAATGTTAGTGGGTAGAACTCATTATTTTCGAATAGTGAAGTGTAAAGATAGTAGGATGTGCATGTTTCATCCAGTTAATAATGGTGTCAGGGAAATATAGTAACAAATTTTTAAATAATTAACCGGTTTTCTCTGGGAGCGGTGGGGGGAGTTTTAATTTAGAAAGGAAAGTACGAATTACTTCGTCTAAAGATCTTGGCGATCGTGATGATGTCGCACGGAGAAAGTAAGGTATGATTTCATTATAAAGAATAAATGTGTATGTAACGGCGTTAGAAAGTTACATAAGATGGTGAGTAAAAGTTTAGACATAATAAATTTGTAATAATTTTGTCGTGGTGTTTGTTATTGCAAACCTACCGTTATTTGGTTTAGAGGGGATTTTCTGCACTCATTTTTTTATATAGTAGATTATATTGTACCCAATATATAGTGATGATTTAAAAAGTTAAAAATAAATGACTCGTGCGTCACCAGCGACTTTTTCTTTTGACCTTAATTCCTGTACTATGAAGACATGTTTGCTGCAAGGCTAAAAATTAAAACAGGAACTAATAGCTGTTACGTTACGCATGCATATTCGTAATGCCGTCATTCGACCTACACGTTCACCTTCGACGTTCACCTGGCAAATTCTATTTTTTTTATTTGCACACTTTTGCATCAATTTTCCCCAGCAAAAACCCAAACATCAATTTCCGCATGGGTTCGAATACCCTATATATTAAATTTCATGTTAGTAGACCAAAAACTTACAGAGGAGTTTGGAAGGCAATTTTTAAACAACAAATATATATATATATATATATATATATATATATATATATATATATATAGTTAATAAAATATGTTAAAAAAACACTTTGAAAAAGAGTTAAAAACATTTAATCTGAAAAGGAAATACTTAGAAGTGGATTAAATATATATATATATATATACATATATATATATACATATATATATATACGAACACACACATATATATATATATTTATGTGTGCGTATATATATATATAGAAAGATTTTTGTGTTTACTATAAGGTCTTTACGCAAATATTACGTAAATATAAACCATGTAGAATATCTGCATCGATATAATTACACGTAATTATTTACTAAAGACGATTATCCCATAAGAATACCAAAAGAATTCATAGGGGATTAATTAAAATTAATGTTTAAAAGAATATGCAAATTAGCTAGATCTTTCAAAATAACTCAAATTTATAGGATTTCCTCTTTTTTCTCGCCCTAATTATTTCTCAATAGTCTTTTTATACTCACATTTCTGAATTTTGAAAATAGGGATTAATAATTCATATTATTTGGATTATTCAGGCTACACTTCTTATCTTGGGTGCTACTTGCACAACGTTTCGGTCGATGTAATCTCCAACCTTTTTAGGTTATTTTGTTAAACGTGGAAATTTTTATGTCAAATTCTGCAATCAGCCCGTTATTTCGAAAATCCGTTCTGTTATTTTTTTTACTCATATCATGTTTAATCTTTGTGCAAAATTTAAAAAAAAAATCCCAGATTAATTATTGAGAAAGTGCGAACAGATGAACGGAAGAATGGACAAAGGTGGATTTACAGGTGATCCTCCTTTTGTCGGGGACAAAATAATTATTTTTAAATTATCATGTACTTGAATTATTTAGCCGTCATTATACAATTTTTTTTATCCCCTAGGGGTAAAGTTACCCATGGTTGAGAACCTCTTATTTAAGAAAAGGAAAACTTGCATGACAAACCAAAAAATCGGACAGAAATAGTGATGATTTTATAAAGAAGGCTAAAAAATCTGTCATAAGAATTCTCAATCAGTGCGCAATATGTTCTAACCAGAGATAGAAAAATATTAAAACCGAGGGCAGAAGAAATAAAATGTAATATTAAAACAGATACTACACTTTACTCCTAGCCACCAGGATAAGGATCGATGAAAGAATGTCTCAGAACTTTTTAACTGCTAAAAATGTTAACAGCGCCTAATGTCGTTTATAATATTTTCATAATAGATTTCTTGTTTTTAAATTATTTTTCGTTTTCTCAATTTTGTTTCCTAAATCTCTTTATAGTTCTATTTTACTTTTTTATTTTCTTTCTTCTATTTTTGTTGGGTTTCTTTCTTTATTTTTTTATATTTTCTTCCGTCCCATTATTTCATTCGTCTTTCTGCTTCTGACAAATTGCAAACCCATAACGTGAGGTGTGGCCTGACTCTTGTGGAAAAGATTCTTTATTTTTATTTTCTAAAAAAATAACAAAAAGAAATCAACAAAAAAGCACAAAAGAAAAAAAACATGGTTTATGTCACATATTTAAGGATTAAATAACTCGCCAAGAAAACAGAATTATTGTTTTAAAGAATTCCAGAGCTTACAAATTACGCTTTTACAAATACAATTATGTAGAAAAAACTCATCACTCATAATTCTGAGAGAGAGAGAGAGAAAGAGGAAGAGAGAGAGAAAGAGAGAGAACGAATAAAAGAAAATATAATCTATATATCTATAAATGTGAAATTGTGTGTCTGTGTGTGTACATTTCTCTACTAAACTACTCTATTAATTTTCAGTCGAGATTTGACAAAGGGATATTGAGATTTTGAAAAATCTTTTTAATTTGTTTCATTTGATATGAGCCCAAAACAAATGTTAAGGGGTCAAAATTGGGGTCAAAGTTAATTTTTAGTCTACACATTTGAAATTTAACATAAAATGTGTTCAGACATAAGGCAAAATTTTAACCGGTTTTTGGTGGAAAATTTGGCTGCTAAGAGGTCGAAGTACAAAGGATTTGAATTTTGCGGTCTCTAGCAAACTATTTAGCCAATTTTAGGTCTAAACATTTCAAATTTTACATAAGGGGTGTTCAGATATGCAGCAAGCTTTTTAATCAATTTTGGGGCGAAAATTTGGTTGCCAAGAGGTTAAGATTGAAAGAGTTGACTCTACCAAACTCTTTTGGGTCCAAACACTTGAAATTTTAGATGTAGGTTACCTGGACATGAGTCAAACTTTTTAATATATACATACATATGCGCATCAAGTTATGAACAGTACATAGGGCTCGAGAAAAGCCGGGCTTAACCGCTAGTAAATAAATAAACAAGCTCGGAAAGAAGAAAAGAAAGAGGACTTAATACTTTATCATATTTTCCAAATTGACTTTGACTCTACATGAAGCAATAGATCATGGAGGTTTCTCCAAATCAAAAAACACGAATTTTCAAATCGTTACAATAGTGCAACATTGTGTTTGTTTCATAAACGCTTAATGGAATACGCTCTGACAAACTCGTAGCAATTATACTCTTTCGTTGTAAATAGCTCTGAAAAACCTGACAAGTAACAAACTCTCATCCTTCCACTGTAGTGATTTGTAGATGCCGGAAAGTCTTCTACTTCCTCCTCGAACTGCTAGACTTTGGACTTCCCTCCATGTTTTCTGCTTTGATTACTATACTAACGTGCAGAAATTGAAATGTAATGTAAACAGACATCTCACTGCTCAACTCCCTACATGGTTTACCTGTAGAAATGATCCCAAATAGTAACCCCTTACATCCAAATAGCAATATCCCTTGCTTGGAGGTGAATAGGAGTAAGAAAAAAAAACACCATATTGCTTTTGCTTTTCCAGAATCTCACTAAATATGCACAGGAATAGTGCCCAAACTTGTCCATTCAGTTGTAAATTTACACTCTTCAAGAGGTTGAAGTTTTAATCCTCAGTGCAGATTACACTTAAAATACAATTGCGAATTACTTAGGACTCCTCAGTGTTCTGACTCCATATTCTCAAACACCTTGGCCTTTTGGCTAGGAGCAAAGTGAAGTATTTGTTCTGGCACTGCATTTTGGCTTTTCTCTCCTTCGTCATCATCATATCGTACGAATCCGAACATTCTATTTTTGGCATTGGTTCCCCCCCATATTTTTCTATTTAGAATTCTTTCAAGAAAGATATCGGGAATTGCTGAAGGGACCACGTGAATAGTGGCCAACATTCTAAATAAAAATGATTTTTGTGGAACAAACTGGATTCGAACTTGAGACACCCAGGTCTTCAGTCCATGTCGTTACCCACTAGACTACCATTACCTCCCTCTCTCTCCTCGGTGAGTCAAAGAGATTTTCTTGTAAACTGATGCAACTCTTTTAATTTTTTGTCTCAATTCAGAGCATCTCCTTAATGTAATTAGCCCAGGCAATTCCGATAAGCAGCAAAATTTCACCTCTTCACTGTAGAGATCCCTAGATGCCGGAAATCTTTCTACTCTATCAGTTTCTTCTCTCAAACTGCTAGTCTTTGGAATTTTCTTTCTCTTCCCTGCTTCTCTGATTGTACTAACATGCAGAAATTTAAATGTAATCTGAACAAATATCTTCATTGCTAAACTCCCTACATAGAAACCCTGTTGATGAAAATTTTACTTCATGTTTTGGCATACAAAGGAAGAAAATAAAGTTATTTTTCGTTAAGATAGCCATCCAAATTATGACTTGGGCAGGTTCGGGTACTTTTCCTGAACAACATTCTTTTTTAAATTCATATCTATGTTTTACTAATAGACGGAAAACCCATCCGATTTATATTATTTGGATTGTGTAGTGGATGACGTATTTGGTGAAATCCAGTTCTAAATTTAAACTCTTCTGTAGGTTGCAGGTTCAGTCCTCAGTGTGAGGCGAGACTCAAAATACAATTGCAAATTACTTAGGACACGCACTCAGACATAGCTGACAGAACAAGAGCATGTTATCCCTATGGATTCAATGAAGTGTTCCATTTGAAGTTTCGTGGAGATTCCTAAGTTTGCAGCACCCTAAGTATTGAAACGTGGTGGTGGTGGTCGGTGTGATGATTATGATGATGTCCATAAAATTATTCAGGTTTCGTACAGTCATATCACGTTTTACATTATTTTTTTTTTATTTTTATCAATCGACTTTCTTGTGCTTTCTTTTGGAAATGTCTTATCCTCAACAAGATAAAAGCTTACCGAGAAGCAACTTTTAGAATTATCCACTGAAGATTTATTTTATTTGCGCTCTGCAATGGCCTCTCTTAATGCTTGAAGTTGGTCTTTCTTTACCTTCTTCGAGACTGTTCCTCGTAAACCTTCCCCTGGTTTATGTTCTGGCCAGTTGAGTGTGATCATTTTGCTTTCAAAGAAAATAATCTGAACTGCTGTTCTATGCAAAGGTTATAAGGGGAAGTAACCCTTAAGGACAAAGGCTCTCCAAAGAAAGAGGCAGAAAATAGGCCCAGGCAGAATAAATCGATGTACGTGTGGCCAGTATAACCCCCTCTTTTTTTCTCTCTCTCCCTCTCTGTCTCTCTTTCTCTATCTCTCTCTATCTCTCTTTCTCTCTCTCTCTCTCTTTCTCTCTCTCTTACAATAAGGACCCACTTTTGTGTAAACATTTGATAAAGTTTATTCAAAAATCGTGACACTGTGTCAGAAGTAGCGTTAAGACGACTCCAAGACAGTTTTCAATAGAAGAAAAAAAATTGCAGAATATGAGATAAATAAAGACGGATTATCGCCAACATGAGCAGGATCAAAAAGCAAGAAAAATGGCGACAGAGCCCTTAAAAGGCATCATTTAGCATTCACCAGCGAAACGTTTTATTTGACCAAATCCGAAGAATGGAAATAATGGATACAAAGACACGAACGCTTTTGACAAGCGAGAAATCTCCAAGCAACACACAACGTGAAAGCTGCGATTTATAGAGAAGCTAGGCTTGTTTGCTTATTTATTTAAAATAGTATATCTGCTATCCTGCAAATGTAGGGAGGAAATAACCGTTAAGGACAAAAGCTTTCCAAACACAGGAGACAGGAAAAATTGGAATCGGAATAAATGGACACATATGTTGTCGGCGTAAAATATCTCTCTTAATAGGAACACGCTTTTGTGTAAATATTTTTAATAAAGTTTATTTAAAAACGATGGAACCCCAATGTTTGATTTTTGAAAGAAAGGACCGTACTGCATGAAAATGAAACAAAGATGATAATATACGAGGAATGAATAATGCTCGTGACCTACTTCCGATTATCTGATTTAGCCGAAACTTTACGTATATGCACTGATTTATGTCTCTGGGCTGTGGGATAAATTACAGTTCTGAACTAATAGTGCTTTCTGATTTATAGATAATTAAACTGAGTCACGTGTTAAATAGAGCCTGTTGAGTGTTACGCGGTGATCTGGTTTGTGTATTTGAAATAAAAAGGCACACCACAGGAGAATCTTAATGAAATGAGAGAAACGAAATGAGAGTAATTATGCCCCATCATATGACCTTGTAAAACGCTGGTATTTTGAATTGAAATATGGTTTGAAATCTATGAAATGAGCCCCCAACCTCATCGCCTCCTCCTGGCATTGATAAGGCATCTGTAAGCCAAGTTGAGGCTGTTATTTTTAGAGATCGACACATCACTATTCGCCAAAAAGCCTAAGAGATGAAGATTAGTATAAGGTCTCTGGAAAATATTATTCATGATCATTTGCAGATGCATAAGGTGTTTGTCCAGGTGGATTTCTAGATTGTTGACCACTTTCCGGAAGCGTGTTCAATGATAAATTCAGAGGCGTGCTAAGAAGATGTCCAAGTTTTGCAAAGAAAAAAAACTGATTACACAGGATAAAACAAGGTCAATGCATTGGAAGCACTTGAACTCACTACCTCCAGAGAAGGCAAGAGCGCAGCCCTCTGCTAGCAAGGTCATGTTCTGAGTCCCTTGGGGCTATGATGATGACAGATTTTCTGGCAAAGGTTAGCACAATTATATGAGCCTATTATGATTTAAGTTTGAGGAAATTAAAAAAGCTATATAAATCAAGGATCGGGATAAGATCAGAAAAGTTATTCTCCTCCTACAAGACAACAATCTGCTCCATAATTCGCATGTCATCAGATCAGAAGCATGAAATATTCCCCCATCCACCTAATCTACTGACTTTCACCTTTTCTCAGTCATGAAGCTATTTTTGAAAAGAAAGCGCTTCCCAATGATGCAGCCTTGATTTCTGGAGTCATGACATGGTTGGAGGACCAACCTTGTGTTTTCTACAAAAAGGGTCTTCAGGGCTGCATTAGACGAGGGGAGAAATGCGTATCTCTTGAATAGATTTTATTTAGAGAAAGACTAATAACTGTATCAAGTTTCCTTGGTTGCTCTACTAATATGAAAAGTTGATTAGCGGTATTCCTTATTGAACACACGTCGTTATGTTAATTTCCATTTTTTATTGCCAACGTTTTAAACTCTTAAAATACTTCGTTTTGGTTCTAGAAAGCAAGAAATAGAGTCTAGCTGTTTCAATTTTTAACATAATATAATTTTTTTTAACATGGTACAAAGTTTTTTTAACATGGTACAAAGCCTTTTTATATGGTACAAAGTCTTTTGATATTGTACACACTTTTTTGACATGGTACCAAGTCTTTTGACATGGTACAAAGTTTTCTTAGCATGGTACAGAGTTTTTTAACATGGTACAAAGTTTTTTTACATGGTACAAAGCCTTTTGACATGGTACAAAGTCTTTTGACATTGTACACACTTTTTTGACATGGTACAAAGTCTTTTGACATGGTATAAAGTTTTTTAGCATGGTACAGAGTTTTTTTTAACATGTTACAAAGTTTTTGAACATAGTACAAAGTTTTTTTAGCATGGTACAAAGTATTTTACCATGGTACAAAGTCTTTTGACATAGTACAAAGCGTTTTGGCATGGTGCAAAGTATTTTGACATCGTACAAGATTTTTTTGACATGATACAAAGTCTTTTGACATGGTACACATTTTTTTGACATGGTACAAAGTTTTTAGCATGATACAGAGTATTTTTTAATATGTTACAGAGTTTTCTGACATGGTACAGAGTTTTTTTTAACATGGTACAAAGATTTTAACATGGTACAGAGTTTTTTTAACATGGTATACAAAGTCGTAATTCTGCAGGGGGTTCATGTCTTGTACCTAAATTTAACTATTTTATTCAAATATTTCCTAAGTTTGTGTTCTGGACACTTTCATCCACACAAAACAAAATCTAGACGTTATGGAATGATTACAGAACAGGCTGAGACTTCCAACGTACATAAACTATCGAAATTGAATGTCGAAACGCGAGGAAGGAAATATGATGTCTTATCAACATGTCAGTTTGACTGCTTATAAATTGACACAAAACGGTTTTGGGCAGAATCGGAAGTTGCCTCTTACGTGAACAATGTTCTTATTGTGTAATGTATATATTGCTCGGCAAGTGAGTAAATCTATGTTCTTACCGATCAAATACTGATCACTCTGCGAGCGAGACGATGCAAGGGTAAAAGAAAAATACATCGTAATTATGTAACTTTTAACACCCCGTTGCACATCACAACATTCTCCAGTGGATCATCTGTAAAAACAAAAAAAGTTGTATATCGAGTGCAGCTGCAAGTCCTGGGAACATGTATCAGAAAGAACAGTTGCAGATAGGTTATACACTATTCACTATATTTATGCAATTTCTACAGCTATATACATAGAAATCGGACCTGCTAAATCTGACATAGAAATATGGGCCAGGAAGGAGAACGAAGCAACCTTAGTAGACGTTATTTTCCCCAATGATGCCGAGTTAAACAGAACTAAAAGGAAGAAAATAACGAAATACCAAGGTTTTATAAATGACATGAAAAGAAACTGAAATCTTAGGAACATCCTCATCATTCCAGTAATTATAGTAGGATCCGAACTCATTTCTTTTTAAGGAATCACCACTTATCAAGATCCAGAGGCCACTCGAGGATAAGGATTAAAGCGTGTACAGTGGTCAAAAGGACAATATCATAGTAATCGTTAGAAGTGTGAATTTGGTAAATTGGATTACTTAAGGGGAACAGCTCAGCAAGAACTTGTTTACATTGGACTTGAAGACGGCCATATTGTAGTCAGCTGGAATGCAGGTAAACAGAAGAGAGTTCCACAGTTTTGCAATTCTAAGAAAGAAGTTTTGTTCATGGAATCTACGTTTAGGTTTAGGCACAGATAAAGAGTGGGGGAAATTATTGACAGTGTTTTCAGCCAAACGAGTGTTTCTCGTGAATGTTTGGCGAGGGGGGACCATAGATTTAAGCTCACACAAGAACTTGCCATGAAAATAACGATAAAACAGAGACAAGCTTGCAACGTCTCTTCAGTGAGAAAGAGGTTACAGGGAAGAGAAAAGAGGCATCCCCTACTAGGCTACGAAGTCTATTCTGAACTCAGTCAAGGCAGGATAAAGTCTTCCTAGCAGTTTATGCCCATATATGATAGCAATACTCCATCCTTGGATATTCCTGGTTCTTATATAGGTAGAGAATTGCATCATGAGTGAGATATCTACTGGATCGATAGAAGGATCGCATCATTTTTCCAGCGACCTTAGCAACAGATTTCATGTACATATTCCATTTTAGATAAGGATTAAAGGTCAATCCCAGAAACTTGTCAACACATGGAACCTCTCCAAGATGAGAGCCATTCATTTCAGTTGATGCCAGATGAGGATAAGAACGTTGATGATGCACGGAGAGAAGCTTAGTTTTAGATGCATTAAAAGTAACCAGCCACTGCTTTCCTCGTTGTACCGTATGGTCAAGATCAGAAGAGAGAGAATCAGAGAGAACTTGGTCGTTTATGGCCTTTGATGTGCTGTCATAGATGGTAGTATCGCGAGCAAAAATGTCTACGAATGATGTAAGGATGTGATTTAGAAAATCATTAATATAGATCAGGAAGAGAGTTGGACCCAGGATTGAGCCCTGAGGAACTCCAACATTAGTACATTGACAAATATTCTCATGTAAAATTATTTGTTTATAATTTTAAAAACTAAAACAAAATTAAATTGAATTTTCAATCTTCCTGATAGACTTTTTAGCTTTATAAGAAAATAAACAGTTAAAAGTATCAATATAATATTTGCTGTATTAGCAACAAATAGTATTGTTTTTTAATTTATATTAACAATGTTATCAAACGTTATGAAAGTAATTTAATTTATATTAACAATATTATCAAACGTTATAAAAGTACTTGAATACAGTTCCAATTAAATACACATTTAATTATTAACAAATAACATTACTTACTTTACTATATTTGGTTGGAATAAAATCCAAATTGAGACTTGCTCCTTCTCTTTAGGAAAAGAAAATATATGTACTTTGGGGCCTTTTAGATAAATTCCTCGGCAAGTTAAAACAACGCAGGAATAAACCATGTTGGACAGCAAACTGAAAACTAGACGAAACTGATGATGTTAGGGACCTTTAGCCTAGACCATATACCTACAAGTAGATCTGATAATGACGTCACGCTGCCATGTGCATCGGCCTTCTTTACTTTCGGTAGCCACGGTAGTTTACTCTTGTTCCATCAACTATGGTTGAATAAAAGTCCCAAGTAATTTGCAGTAATACCTTGAGTGTCGCCCGCACTGAGGATTGAATCTTTAACCTCGAGAAGAGTGTAAATTTACAAATTAATTTTACCTAGTACTTTTACACAAGTATTCTACATAATATGAATCAGTTGTTATTTTTTGTTTTTGTTTTTTGCTGAAACATGATTTAAATAAAAATGCGTTAGTTTCAACCCGCCCAAATTCATTTCTATTGTCAATAATTTGGATGCAAAATTTTTGTTCTTCCTTTATATGCGTAACATGAAATGGACATTTCATTAACAGAGTTTCTTTTAAAGAACTTTCGATCTCCGGAACGTATGGTCACGAAAATACTTACCTGCAGACTACAACATGGTAGTCTTCAAATCCAACTTCCACATATATTTGTCATAAACTGGTATCATAAGAAATTAAATTGTGTTTATTCTAGGTATCATTTACACTCCGCTCATAATATTCTTCATCATTCAACTGAAATGTTTCTATTTCATTAGGATTTATGCTCTAGCTGTGTATGGCCTTGATAAGTAGTGAATCAGTAGTTCAAAACAATCAAATCCCGACGAAAATACCTCTCCCTACCTGGTTAGCAACAAAATCCTACTCCTTAACTGTAGAGCTCTCTACATGCCAGACCATTTTCTATTCTAATAGTTCCTTTCCTCGGACAACTTATCTTTGGAAATTTCTTGTCTGCTGTCTTGATTTGAAATGGTCACACTGTCTGTCTATACCTGATGCATGTTTTCTGGATATTATCTATCGATTTCATAAAACATACTAAATTACTACAAAATGTCTGCGTTGGAGGTGGTAGCACATTACTTCTTCAATGATTGTTACGTCCTCCTCATACCCAAGCTTACACCAAATATTTCTTAGGGGTCAATTATTAAACGCGTCCTTGATCAGTTCATTATACCATTATTTTTTTTATTAAAACTCATCTTATACACAATAAATTTGCAAATAATGAACCGTCCTGGATTCCTGCATTAACTCACTTTGATTGAAAGGCAATTTCCTTTCGGAGCAGTCCAATGGATGCCAACAATGTTGTGACCAACAATACCGATTGTTGCAGAGGCAACCTGTTGCCACTAAACACGTCAAAACACCTCAAAACATTACTACCTGCCAGTGACCCCTAGTGGTCGCTACTGACATCGAATGACAGTTAATTCAATTTTGGAGCAGTTAAATTTAGACCGATATTGCTCATGACCACCAGTGACCGATAGTGACCGTTGCACAGGCAAGTAGCCTCTCTAAAAAAAACAAAAACAAAACACTAATTGTCAATAACCACTAGTGTCGACAATGGCAGCTAGTGGATTCTGTAAGCTGCCACTACTAGACAATGTACGACAGTGAAAGCCAGATAATTTCATTTTGGCTACTGCCGTCAGTGCCTGCAATTTTCCAGCACCAGCAGTGGCTATCACAAGCAACCGCCGCCATCTCTCTGTGTAAATATTCATTTATATTTTAATTCATAGTCAGTAATTTATGTAACTTACATATGATAATGCACGAGATAATAATATGTTAATTTGTTTTCAGAGCTGGGAAGTCCTTTAGTGAATCTATTCTAGCTGTGGGTCATATTTCTACTAGGAAACGCCGATACAGCAGTCCTGCTCGGATATGTGTGCATATATATGCTCGTATATATATGACATAATCAAGTTAACACACAGTTTCTCATCAGATCACCGAAGTTAAGCAACGTTGAACCTGGCTAGTGCCATATTAAGAATTCAAAGTGCTGTATGTGGTCTCTGTTTATCTCGGCATTGTTTCCAGTCATCCTGAATCTTCACTTGCCACTGGTGTTTAGCAACGCCAACTAGGAGAGATGTAGTTGCTGATTACGCAACACTTGCCACTAAAATTCAATGCGCAGGCACCCTTACAGTGGGTATCCATAGTCTGTCATGACTGCAGGAAGCTACCACATGCTTGTTATAGTCAGCTTATAACTTTTAAAGAATGTGATAATTTTTAAAAGAATAAAATACAATCATGCGTAGATATAGTGTAGAAAAAATATGTCTGTTCTTTGTCGTAAATTTGTGTGTTAAAAGAACAATTCGATTAGATAGAAGAAGAAAGAAAAAGAAAATCTCATTAAACTAACAATCATGTCAAAATGGAAACGAGGCTAACGAAACGAACTTTAGAGGCAGAAAATTAAAAGGAAAACAAAAAGCGCAATAACTAATTAGTCATTTTTTTTTTCTTGTAAGATTTTCAAAAGCCTCTAAAACTGTTGCATGTTTGATAGCTGTGCGTGTGGGGAACATGTAAAACTGAAATCTATCGTTAACATCTGTTAAGTTAATTGATGTAATTAAATAATTAGACATGTCGAGCAATTAGCGTCTTAATGAGTCAGAGTAAAAAGAAACAACTAAACGGAAACAAAAGAAAGACAAAACGAAAACCGCACACGAAATAGCAGAGTAAAAAAAAAGAAAAAGAAAAACAGCAATTCTTTTCAAAGATAACTCAATTCTTCTTAAATAAAATCACTTTTTAAAAGAGAAAAGGAAATTAGCGGAGCTTTTCTTAATTAACGCGAATTAATTAACTATTTTTTAAAGTTTGTTTTATATTTGTTAGTTTTGATATTTTTATCGATATTTTTTTTTATTATTTTAAAGAAATTGTTGGATTTTTTTCCTTTTCTAATAAAAGTAAAACTTTACTCATAAAAAAGAATAAAAGAAAAATATTACATCGTTATTTTTACATGTCTACTCATATTTATTTAAATGTTTTATTTACTAGGAAATTACCCCTTATCAAGATCGTATAGCAACTCGAGTATAAGTGTTAATGAGTGTCGGGTAATGTGTGTTGAGTGACAATGGAAAACAGTGCAGTTTCACACCGTAACACATGTATATTTACATTTAGCAACATGAGAAACCACTATATAGACATACATATCAAGTTTTTGTTGAGAAATATTAAAAAAGCACCAGAAGTAAGGACATTTTCAGCACTAAAAGTCCCCGGGGGATGCAAACGAGACTTTTGCTATGGTCACCCATACTGAATTTATATTAAGAACAATACCCTACACATTTTGGGCAAGTTTCAAAAAAATCTAATTGATGGATCAAATGTTACGGGACAAAAAGTGTAATTTTTGGCCATTTTTGAGCCCATGCAAACAAAACAGGATTTTTCGCAAGGAAAAAAAAAAAATTTTTACTATGCACATTTATATATACAAATATAATTTGTCACAAAATTTCAGTAAAAACTAATGGACGGTTATCCGTCGATTATCCATCAATTATGTGGACTAACGGACAGACGGACCCATTGAAAACATAGTAAGAACAGATACTACACTTGGATCTTAGCCAAAAGGGTAAGAAAAGACTATTTATTTGTTACCACACCGAGCAAATTCGGCACAAGGCCGATTTTTAATGTGAGGTGTGAAGGGAAAATGGGGACCAGCTCCCCGGAGAGTATGGGGGCTGGATAGTGGCAATTGGTATGAAGGGTTACCCTTACATTGACCAACGTTTTATATGTGGGACTGCCCCCACATATGGTCTTTGCTTGCAGTATCTGCCGGTCAGATACTACACTTTAATCTTAGTCAAAAGGCCAAGAAAAGGGTATTTATTTGCTCCCCCATCGAGCAAATAAGGCACAAGGCCAATTTTTAATGTGAGGAGTGAAGGAGAAATGGGGACAAACTCCCTTAGCAGTGGGGGAGCTGGATAGTGACAATTGGTATGAAGGCTTGCCTCTACATTGACCAAGGTCTTATATGTGGTGTTGCCCCCACAGATGGTCTTTGCTTGCAGTATCTGCCGGAACAGATACTACACTTTGATGTTTGCAAAAAAGGCTAGGAAAAGGGTATTTATTTGTCTCCCCAACCGAGCAAATAAGGCACAAGGCCGATTTTTAATGTGAGGAGTGAAGGAGAAATGGGGACCAACTCCCTTGGCAGTGAGGGAGCTGGATAGTGACAATTGGTATAAAGGGTTGCCCCTACATTGACCAAGGTCTTATATGTGGTGTTGCCCCCCACACATCGTCTTAGCTTGCAGTATCTGTCGGTACAGATACTACACTTTGATCTTGGCCAAAAGGCCAAGAAAATGGGGGTATTTATTTGCCCCCCCCACCGAGCAAATTAGGCACAAGGCCGATTTTTAATTTGATGAGTGAAGGGGAAATGGGGACCAACTCCCCGGGGAGTAGGGGAACTGGAGAGTGATAATTGGTATGAAGGGTTGCCCCTACATTGACCAATGTCCTTAGTACAGGTTCAGAATATTTTGTTAACCCAATTAAAAAAAATAGTAATCTGAATGTTTTCTTAAACCTTAAAAAAGAGTGTTTTGAATGTCTTCCTAAGTTTACTAAAAATAATGTTTTGGAAGTCTTGTTGACCTACCGATACGGATGCCCCAAAGATCCTATTATTAAAAGTGTTGTCTGAAATTATTCCCCCCCCCCCTACTAAAATGATGATCCGGAAATCTTGATAATCTCACTAAAATGCATGATACAAAAGTCTTGGAACACTAACTAAAAATTGTAGTCCAAAAATACAACACTATCAAAAATATGGTCAGAAAGTCTTGTTAATACTACCAAGAAAGTAGTTTGAAAATTCTGTTAACACTACTAAAAAGAGTGGTCTGAAGGGCTTGTTAACCCTTACAAGAAGTGTGATCTAAAAGTCTTGGTTACCCTACTAGAAGAGTAGTCCGAAATCCTTGTTATCCATACTGAAAAAGTTGTCCAAAAAATCCTATTAACCTACTAAAAAAAGAAAATCAATAGCCTTGTAACCCAAATTATAAAGACTGGTCCCTAAATCTAGTTATCCCTACTAAAAAGAGTAGGAAAACTCTTTGTTAATCTTACTGAAAGCAGGGCTCCCACAATTTTGATAAACCGGCTAAAAAGAGTGGTACAAACTTTTTGTTAACCTTATTAAAAACAGTGGTCCCAAAATCTTGTTACACTTATTAAAGAGAGTGGTACAAAATTTTTGCTAACCTTATTAAAAACAGTGGTCCAAAAATCTTGTTACACTTATTAAAAAGAGTGGTACAAAATTTTTGCTAACCTTATTAAAAACAGTGGTCCCAAAATCTTGTTACACTTACTAAAAAGAGTGGTACAAAATTTTTGCTAACCTTATTAAAAACAGTGGTCCCAAAATGTTGTTACACTTATTAAAGAGAGTGGTACAAAATTTTTGCTAACCTTATTAAAAACAGTGGTCCCAAAATCTTGTTACACTTACTAAAAAGAGTGGTACAAAATTTTTGCTAACCTTATTAAAAACAGTGGTCCCAAAATGTTGTTACACTTATTAAAGAGAGTGGTACAAAATTTTTGCTAACCTTATTAAAAACAGTGGTCCCAAAATCTTGTTACACTTATTAAAAAGAGTGGTACAAAATTTTTGCTAACCTTATTAAAAACAGTGGTCCCAAAATCTTGTTACCCTTATTAAAAAGAGTGGTACAAAATTTTTGCTAACCTTATTAAAAACAGTGGTCCCAAAATCTTGTTACACTTATTAAAGAGAGTGGTACAAAATTTTTGCTAACCTTATTAAAAACAGTGGTCCCAAAATGTTGTTACACTTATTAAAGAGAGTGGTACAAAATTTTTGCTAACCTTATTAAAAACAGTGGTCCCAAAATCTTGTTACACTTATTAAAAAGAGTGGTACAAAATTTTTGCTAACCTTATTAAAAACAGTGGTCCCAAAATCTTGTTACACTTATTAAAGAGAGTGGTACAAAATTTTTGCTAACCTTATTAAAAACAGTGGTCCCAAAATCTTGTTACACTTATTAAAGAGAGTGGTACAAAATTTTTGCTAACCTTATTAAAAACGGTGGTCCCAAAATCTTGTTACACTTATTAAAGAGAGTGGTAGAAAATTTTTGCTAACCTTATTAAAAACAGTGGTCCCAAAATCTTGTTACACTTATTAAAGAGAGTGGTACAAAATTTTTGCTAACCTTATTAAAAACAGTGGTCCCAAAATCTTGTTACACTTATTAAAAAGAGTGGTACAAAATTTTTGCTAACCTTATTAAAAACAGTGGTCCCAAAATCTTGTTAAACCTACCAAAACGTTTCAAGTTTAGATACAAATAATGAAAAAAGGAATTGAATGCAATAAAATGAAAATATTTTAATAATTTGTTTTGTTTTACATTTATAACCATATAATATTTATATTCTATATTTATTAGGAAATGTACTGGTAGGTACATATGCCTTCTTATCACTACCAGGCAAGTAATAAATGCAAACAATATTTTCTTGACGCAGTTTACTTTCATAGATAACATGACCCATTTAAAAAGTTTGTATTTACATTATCCTTTTGTTGGCTCGAAATTATGCAAATGTAATTTGGCGATGCTTTCTCTATTGTTGTTGCGATTGTGTGGTAAAGATAACAAAACTTTCTTATCACATTGGTTGAATAAATTAATTTTAGAATAAACAGACTAACGCATTCTTACATTTTATAAGAAAGCTTTAAGAATCCCTTTTTACATATATTTTATCATTAGCGAAGAGAAAGATAAATGCCCACATTCCATCAGTGAAATAGATTATGCTCAGCCTCTGCTACTTTTCGGTTTGTCTTACTCTTTCTTTTCATTATCTTTCTTCACTCTTGTAATAAATATACTTACATAAAAGTGAAACGGAGGAATTGTATAGAATAATTGCCTACAAGTACCTTCGTAATACCGGGTCACATGACCAATTCACGATTTCATGTGATGATGCATTGAAGTGAAACGTAGACAGACAGGATTGAGGATATGCGTTGCATGGCAAGAAATGATCTGAGAATAATATGATGAATATGTAAATCTAAGTTTTAACAAGGCCGATAGCCATTACTTGCATGCTCTCGTGTAATAAATGAATGCGTGAATGTAGGATTGACATGCAATTCTTAAAGATAAACAAAAATGACCAAAAAATGGCTGAAACGACTTAAATAAATAAAAAGTAAATGACTTAGAATGACTTTAATGAACTTAAGGATGAATTGAATGACCTTAAGAATGACTTGAATGCTTAAAAACTAACTGGAATCCTTCAAAAACAACTTTAATGATCTGGAGAATGACTTGAATGGCTTTGAGACTGACTGGTTGTAAAGCGGGTGATAATTTTACATTAAATTAATACAGAAAAGTGATCCCCCACTTTATATCACAAAAATTATTTGATTTAGGGAATTTGAAACGTTATTTTAATATTCAGGAACCCTGAAAACCAATAAATAGTTGTATAATAAACATAAAAAGAAATAAAAAGTACATGTGTTACGGACCGACCGACTGAGTGAGTGACTGATAGAGTTGCTTGCACACGGCTAAAAAATTATTCTGTGGTATGCATTTTAAAATAAAACTATTCTCCGTCGGTCGGTCCGTAAAACATTTACTTATTAGTTACAAACAGTGCAGCATCGGTTAAGAACAGATACTACACTTTGATCTTAGCCATGTGTCCAAGGAAAAGTTACATTTTGGACAAGTTTCACAAAAGTCTAATAGATAGGTCAAAATTTATAGGGCAAAATGTGTCAGTATTTTTCAATTTTGGTACATTTTTTACCCTTATGAGCCCTTGGAATGCCGAATACCAGTAACAATGGAAAAAACAGTGCAGTTTTACACCGTAAAACATGTATATTTACATTCAGCAACATGGGAAACCACTATATAGACATACATATCAAGTTTTTGCTGAGAAATATGAAAAACGTGCCAGAAGAAAGGGTGATTTTAGCACAAAAAGTCCCCGGGGGATGAAAAGCAGACGTTTGTCGGTGTCACCCATACTGAATTTATATTAAGAACAATGCCCTTCACATTTTGGGCAAGTTTCAGAAAAATCTAATGGATGGATCAAATGTTATGGGAGAAAAAGTGGCATTTTTGGCCATTTTGAGGCATTTTTTACCTCTTTTGAGCCCCCGTAGGCGAAATGGGAATTTCTGCACCAAAAATTTTTTTTACTATGCACACTTATATGTTGAAATATAATTTGTGACAAAATTTCAGGAAAAACTAATGGACGGTTATCTGTCAATCATCCGGACTAATTGGACAGACAACCCCACCCCAAAACATAGGTCCCCCTCCGATAAATCAGGGGACCAAAATGTTACTCCAGTACCCTTGCTTGCTGTACAAAATACGGTTTAAAAAATTGGTGCTGGATAGGAGTCCCAAAATGTGTGTTTTCTAGCACTAAAAGTACCCGGGGCATGTTAAACAGAATATTACCAGGATCACCCATACTGAATTTATATTAAGAACAATAGCCTCCACATTTTGGACAAGTTTCAGAAAAATCTACTGGATAGGTAAAAATTTATTTAAAGTGTCATTTTTTGCAATTTTGATACATTTTTGACCACTGATGAGCCATTTTGAATGCCGAATACCAGTGACAATGGACAAACAGTGCAGTTCCACACCTTAACAGATGTATATTTATATTCAGCAACATGGGAAACCACTATATAGACATATCAAGTATTCGTTGAGAAATATGAAAAACGTGCCAGAAGAAAGGGCGTTTTCAGCACAAAAACTCCCCGGGGGACACAAACGAGACTTTTGCCATGGTCACCCATACTGAGTTTATATTAAGAACAATGCCCTCCACATTTTGGGCAAATTTAATGGCTGGATCAAATGTTACGGAATAAAAAGTGTCATTTTTGGTCATTTTTTACCCCTTTTGAGCCCCTGCGGGCAAAACAGGATTTTTGGCAAAAAAAAAAAAAATAAATAAATAAATTTTTTTTTTTACTATGCGCATTTAAATATTAAAATATAATTTGTGACAAAATTTCAGGGAAAACTAATGGACGGTTATCCGTCAATCATCCGGACAAACAGATAGACTGACCCATTGAGAACATAGGTCCCTCTGATAAATCAGGAGAAAAAAATGTTACTCCATACCCCTTGCTTAAGGTAAAAAAATAAAATGTAAATGCGTTAAAGACCGACCGATGGAGTGACTTGCATGCGACTAAAAATGCCTTAGCATGGAAGGGTTTCCCCTTCCATTGCAAAAGAAAAGTTACAAATGTAAGTACAGCATCTATTAAGAACAGATATTACACTTTGATGTTGGCCAAAAGGCCAAGAAAAGGTTAAAAAGCTAAGGGTATTTATTTGCTCCCCCACCGAGCAAATTAGGCACAACGCCGATTTTTAATGTGAGGAGTGAAGGGGAAATGGGGACTAACTTTGAAAATTGAAAACATAAGTCCCTCTCAGATAAATCGGGGGACAACAATTTTACACCATACCCCTTGCTTAAAAAAAATGTAAATGTGTTAAAGACCGACCGATGGAGTGACTTGCATGCGACTAAAAATGCCTTAGCATGGAAGGGTTTCCCCTTTCATTGCCAAGAAAAGTTACAAATGTAAGTGCAGTATCTGTTAAGAACATATACTACACTTTGATCTTAGCCATGTGGCCAAGGCAAAGTTACAAACGTAAGTAAAGCATCTATTAAGAACAGATACTACACTTTTATGTTAGCTATGTGGCCAAGGAAAAGTTACAAACATAAGTACAGCACGTAGTAAGAACAGATACTACAGTTTGATCTTGGCCAAAAGGCCAAGAAAAGGGTATTTATTTGCTCCTCTACCGAGCAAATTAGGCACAAGGCTGATTTTTAATGTGAGGAGTGAAGAGGAAATGGGGACCAACTCCCCGGGGAGTAGGGGAGCTGTATAGTTACAATTGGAATGAAGCTTGGTATTTATTTGCGCCCCAACCGAGAAAATAATGCACCAGGCCGATTTTTTATATGAGCAGTGAAGGGGAGATTTGGCCAACTCCCCGGGGAGTAGGGGAGCTGGATAGTGACAATTGATATGAAGGCTTGCCTCTACATTGACCAAGGTCTTATATGTGGGGTTTCCCCGACATATGGTCTTTGTTTGCAGTATATGCCGGAACAGATACTACACTTTGATTGCAGCCCGAAGGCCAAGAAAAACTTTAAAAGCTAAGAACAGCATCTATTAACAACAGACCTTTGATCTTAACCAAAAATGCCAAGCACAAAAGTGTTACGGACAGACCGACCGACGGACGAAGTGACTTATAGAGTTGCTTGCACGCGACTAAAGACTTGATATGTATATCTATATAGTGCTCTCCCATGTTGCTGAATTCAAATATACATGTGTTTAGGTGTAAAACTGCCTAGTTTGTCCATTGTCACTGGTATTCAGCATTCAAAGGGGCTCATAAGGTGTCAAAAATGTACCAAAATTGCAAATAATGAGACATTTTACCCCACAAACTTTTACCTATCTATTAGACTTTTCTGAAACCTGTCCAAAATGTAACTTTTCCTTGGCCACATGGCTAAGATCAAAGTGTAGTATCTGTTCTTAACCGATGCTGCACTTGTTTGTAACTAATAAGTAAATGTGTTATGGACGGACCAACGGAGAATATTTTTTTTTTTTTTAAATGCATTCATAAAGAATAGTATTCTTAGTCGTATGCAAGCAACTCTATAAGTCACTCAGTCGGTCGGTCGGTCCATAACACATGTACTTTTTATTTCTTTTTATGTTTATTATACTACTATTTATTGGTTTTCAGGGTTCCTGAATACGAAAATAACGTTTCAAATTTCCTAAATCAAATAATTTTTGTGATATAAAGTGGGGGATCACTTTTCTGCATTAATTTAATGTAAAATAATCACCCGCTTTACAACCAGTCAGTCTCAAAGCCATTCAACTCATTCTCCAGATCATTAAAGTTGGTTTTGAAGGATTCCAGTTATTTTTTAGCATTCAAGTCATTCTTAAGGTCATTCAATTCATACTTAAGTTCATTAAAGTCATTCTAAGTCATTTACTTTTTATCTATTTAAGTCATTTCAGCCCATTTTTTGGTCATTTTAGTTTATCTTTAAGAATTTCATGTCAATCCTACATTCATGCATTCATTCATTACACAGGAGCACACGACTAATCGCTATTGGCCTTGTTAATTATACACATATTTGTTTACGTTTAAAAGTAAAAAAAAATCTCTGCTTTGTCACACGTGTTCATAAGTGGTAATTGCCAGAACGGACATTTAATTCTAGAAAGTTATCTTAAATGTTCAATGTACTCACGCACTAGCATAAACAAGGAAAACTACTAATGCACACACGCACACACAGTACCGCACTGCCTAATACTCACATTATCTTTTACACACACACGCACACACACACGCATGTTCACATCCACAAATACAAACTCATAAATGTTGTTTTTAATTTCTTTTTTTTAATTTAGACAGATGCTTGAGTCTTTATTATATGGCGTCTTACACTTGTTCTATTAAGAACAAGAAAATATTTGCATCACATCACTCCACAACTCATCAGAGACGAATAGATATTCATATAAAACCGCTAGAAAGTCTGATATATGGAATGAAAATAGCAACAAAAAAAAAGAGAAGAAAAATGAGACTTATAAATTCTGTAAATTCAGAAATTTAAAACAGTATTTTCATAATAATATACATTTCAGGACTGCATATAACCACTGTTAAATAATAATAAAAATTGCAAGAGAGCTATATGCTCAGTCGGTAAAATCCAAAGTAGCTGAGCAGCGGCTTGGTTCCCACCAGTTTTGGCAAATAACAAACAGGATCCTGAACAGATGCATGCGTTCTAACCCAACCATCATCAATGGACCTGAGGTCATCTCATCAGCACCAGACAAGGCCAAAATATTTGCCAAGATCTTTGCAGCTAACTCTACCCTCTGCGACGAAGGTCATCAACTCCCAGTATTTCCTCCTACAACAGACAACACACTATCCAACATACAAATATCTGTGCATGAGGTCGCCAAACTAATCAAGAACCTTTATTCCAGTAAAGCAACGAGCTCAGACGGCATTTTAATTATAGTGTTGAAAAAGCTTTGACCAGAACTTGCCCTCATACTTACAAAAGTGTTTAAGCATTGCCTTAAGGAGAAGTGCTTTGCAACACCCTGGAAGAACTCATCAGTATGCCCTGTATATAAGAACTCATGTGATAAGTCATCTCCCTCTCTGTACAGACCAATAAGTCTCTTGTGTGTCATGAGTAAGTTGTTGGAATCCATATAAAATAAAGAAGTAGTCAACCACCTCAGCAGAAATAACCTCCTTAGTGACATGCAATATTGTTTCCATTCTGCTAGATCTACAGCTGATCTGCTAACAGTTATATCCCATAGGATTAGTGAATCTCTCGAAAAAGGCTTCTTTTCTAGGGCAATTGCTCTTGACATATCAAAGGCCTTCGATAAAGTTTGGCATAAGGGCCTACTTCACAAGATTTCCAGCTACGGTATAACTGGAAATGTTTTCTCAATAATTGAATCATTTCTCTCTGATAGGTTCATAAGAGTAGTGGTTGATGGGCAGCAATCAGAGGCCCAGAGTATTAATGCTGGAGTCCTCCAGGGGTCCATCCTGGGCTCAACTCTCTTCCTGATCTACATCAATGATCTCCCAAAACACATACATAAATCATTCATTGACATCTATACTGATGACATGACCATCTACGGCAACACATCAAAGGCCGTAAATGACAAACTCTCTCTGATTCCCTCTCGTCTGATATTGAGCGTGTGGTTTAGTGGGGGAAGGGGTGGCTGGTAACTTTTAATGCATCTAAAACCAAGCTCCTAACTTTACATTATCAACGCTCTGTGCCTCATCTGGCATCAATATAAATGAATGGCTCTCGTTTTGTGGAGGCTTAATGTTTTGACAAGCTCCTGGGTTTGACCTTTATTTCTGATCTGAAATAGAACATGTATAAGTCTGTTGCCCGGGCCGCTGGGAAAATGGTGGTATCCTTCTACCGTTCCAGAAGATATCTCACTACTGATGCAGTTCTCTATCTCTATAAAAGCCAAGTATGTCCAAAGATGGAGTACTGCTACCACATCTGAGCTGGTGCTTCTAAAAACAGCCTATCCTGCCTTGACAAAGTACAAAATAGACTTTGTGGCTTAGTGAGGGATGCTCTCTTCTCTTCCCTGCAACCTCTCTCCCACAGAAGAGACGTTGCGAGCCTGTCTTTGTTTTATCGTTATTTCCATGGCAAGTGCTCGTCCGAGCTCCAATCTCTGGTCCACCCTCGCCAATCCTTCACGATAAACATGCGTCTAGCTAAAACCACTGTAAGTAAATTCCCCCACTTTTTATCTTTGCCTTAATCAAAACGTATATTCCATGAACATAGCTTCTTTTTGAGAAGTGCACGCCTGTGGAATTCTCTTCCGTTTGCCTGTTTTCCACCTGGCTACAACTTGGATGTCTTCAAGTCCAACATAAACAAATTCCTGATTAATCGCCCCCTTAAGTAAGACATTTTATCAAATCACCAATACCAACTCTTACCACAATATTATCCCATTGATTATTGTATACAAAATAACCCTTGCCCCCGAGTGGCTTCCAGGCCTTGATAAATGGTGATCCCATGTAAAAAAAAGAACACTCGCCCGCAAAAACGATCGACTTCCAAACCAATGTAAATAATATTGCAAGACGCCATGTTGGAATTCAGAAAAATGTCGTAAATATTTTCCAGATTTAGTATTCAGAGTCCAAACAAAAGACAAGCACCTGAAATATAGTCAAGAATATATATATATATATATACATATATATATATGCATATATATATATATATATATATATATATGCATATATATATATATATATATATATATATATATATATATATATATATATATATATATATATGGTAAAACAAGTAATTAGTAAAAACCTGAAGAAAGTGTTCAATACTATTGCAGAGCAAATATGTGTTTTATTTTCTATTACCGTTTTATCTGTTTGGTTACA
>NC_136497.1:82070615-82078115 GCF_053919585.1 Euprymna scolopes | reverse complement strand
AAAAATGCAAAAAACGAAATGAAATTAATCAAAGGTTGTATAAAAGCATTCAAAATAAGAATCAAACAGAAAACAAACAGTCAGAAACTCGATTAATACTGAAAAAATAAGGGGGTATAATTATTTTTGAACATTGCAGATTTTATAAATAGCTGTATATTTCTTTTATTACAAGTATCCCGAGATTTTAAAATGACGAAAATGATCAGAAGAGGTTTATTAAGAATATGTATCAATATGGACGTAAACAATAAATTCTTACAAAAGTTACACCTAATAAACTCAATTTTCAAGGGGGGTATGAATAATATCGGGCACAAGTGTATATACCCTTTTTAATATTTGCTTGTGCTCTAATGATACACATGGAACCATGAATATTTTGAATAATAACAACAACAACAAGTGTTTATCAGAATATTTGTTATCTAAAGCAAATGTTATTTTATTTTATAATGAATCGTAGCTATTGAATTGGACACATGAAATTCTATTCCAAATGTCTTTTCTATTCAAATACTAAAAGATGTACCAGTCGTTGCCCAGTATTAAACGTAACATTAAATCCCTTTACCAAAATTAAAAAAAGAAACTGAGAGACGTACGTGCGAGTATTATTTTTTTCTAAACAGTTCACTTCTTGTATGTGAAAAATAAATACTCAATCTGATATTTAAACCTTAAGACAGGGAGTCAAGTACGATACCCATCAGGACATCTTGACACAATCTTAAACAATATTTTCAAACCTGCTTTAGCTTAACATTATGTGAACGATTCGCGCATGCGCACTCGTTAAAGAGTTAACAAACAGATAAAAATCCGATGACTCTTACATACCAACTTTTCAATTTTGACCCTTTAGCAGCTATTCTTCCTAGATGAAAACGGATTCAAATTTATCCACATGTCTGCGATCCTTATATACCAAATTTCAAGTATGTAGATTAAAAATTCGTTAAGTATATAGGTTGAGAAGTGTCCTGACGAATACACATACTCCCTCTTTTTAGATATATAGACTAAGAATATTCCCCAGACATGTACATCTATACTTTTTTGTTTTATTTGGGTTATTCAAAAAACTCTCCCCATTTTGAGTGTGATTAAAACAACATGCCGACCGATATAACCTCTGTCTTTCTTCAAGTGTATCTTGTCAAACTCAATAATCATTATCGAACTCTGGAGTCTACACGGAATTTCTAACAGAGCCCTTTATTTAATTCATGGGGATAGCTTGCTCTCGTTCCGTCGTCCCTTAGTGCATAGAAATCTTAAATAATTTAAAAATGTATTTTTTATATCGCCCGAGCTAAGGATTGAACCTTAAATTTGCACTCATGACAATCGTACATGTTTTATTCACTAACAATTTCAACACCATTATTTTTTTAACAGGAAAACAGTCCGGAGATATTTAGAGTAGATACTTGTACATAATTGGATATCTATAATATTAATACGATATCGTGTGTGTTATATTGTGTGTGACGCTTACATCTTTTTTTTTATTCCGAGTGTCTGTCGTTTCATTGTTATGACCTTCCAGTTTTTGTAATAAATAATTTTACCAAGAATTCTTCATAAATTTTGGTTTCGGTTTCGATTATAGCTGAAGCAATTCAAGTAATATATATATATATATATATATATATATATATATATATATATATATATATATATGTGTGTGTGTGTGTGTGTGTGTGTGTATATAGCTTTATAAGTTTTAGTTTCGGTTTCCATTCTTTAATAATATATACGAAATCTGAATAAATTAAAATAGCATACTTAAGCGTATGTTATGGCCGGGCTAAACCGGGCTTCCCTGCTAGCTTAGGCAAATACTTTTGGAGTTTTAACAAAAGAGGTACAATAGTATTAGGGTGTCTCCATTTACGCTGAACATCCACAGAATTGTAATCATATGAAAAATCCGTGATTGAATTTCCACATGTACCGCTAGTTAAATTTAATAGTTTATCAACACTTATTGGAGGTGATACGGAAACGCAATATAGATAGATTTAGCTGAACAAATAGACAAGCATACGGGCTTTCCTTATATAATAGATGGATGTTATTAAATTGAAATATGCATTTCTTTTGAAAATTATTCCTCGTAAATTTACTTCAGACAAAGTATATTTGATTTTTAAAGAGACAAATACATCAAGATTATAGAATAGAGTAAAAATATGCACATTTATTGCTGAATATAAAAATGACAATCTATGTGATCATTACGTATTTACATAAGATAACAGCAGTATACTTTAGCTATATACTAGCTGGCTGTCCGGCGTTGCCCAGTCGTACAATACGCTTAAACATGATATTGGGATTTATGCAGATTGCGTAAGTAGTATTATAAAATCAACCCTCTATTGATTATAATATATTATGAGGAATAATTGGCCTGGTGGACTGATTCAAAAAAAAAATTAAAAGTAAGAAAAATAATAATGATAATGTCGTTCATCGAATTCCGTCTGTGTTTGTTTATAATATCATGTCAGCTGATATTTGAGCTTGACGATCTTAAACAGTCTTTCTTCTCTTATTGATAAAAAATAATTTTTATAGGGGAATAGTTTACGTTTCACCGGCCTAGAGAAATAGTAAAATTATTTCCCTTGGACGGCGTAATGTAAAATATTTCCCTGTAAAAATTCATTTTTTTTAATAAATAAGAGAAAAAACGACGATATATAAGATTGGACTTTTTCGATTTCCGATATGATGAATCGGATGAATTACTGTACAAAAATGATCTAAAAACACTGCCAGACACATAAATTACATTTGTGTATGATTTACAAAAGATAGGCTCAGCCATTTCGGAACCTATGGGAAATGAACTTTCTATCTCATACACACACACAAAGTGACTTTATATAATAGTAGAGATAAAGATAGAGATTATATTTTAATATATTGACTTTATATATATATATATATATATATATATGTATATATGTATATGTATATATATATATATTATACGTAATGATAAATTGTTTGTTTTATTTATCTATTATTGATGGAAATCTCGAAAGCAAATAAAAGCGTAGGGTGTCAAAAATAAAAATAAAAGTTTCATAACAGGACAAAAAATGGAATGTGTCTTTAGCAACAAAATATCTCGATGAAAGATAAAAAATCCTAAAAACAACCAAACGTTGAAGGTAAATCCTTAAGCATTATAAAAACACAATATATTATTTTTATTGTATAACTCTTTGCTTAAAAAAATGAATCCATCACATTACATTACATGTAGAATTTATCATTTAGTAAATATATATATATATATATATATATATATATATATGAATATATATTTATATATATACATATATATATATTTATACATATATATGTCTTTATATACATATATAACTTTATTAATGATGTGCTTATATAATCAATCGTATCAAATACTTATACATATGCACATATATGTAAACATGTATACATATATATATATATATGCATTTATATATATATATTTATATATATATTGTATACATATATATATATATATAGAGAGAGAGAGATAGAGATAGAGAGAGAGGGAGAGAGAGAGAAAGAGAAAAAGACAGACAGACAAGAAAGTGACAAAGACGATGAGAGAGTTTCCAGTAAAAAAAAAGGCTGCATCATATGTATGGATGACACTTCTTAGTTCAATTTGATGCGAGAATATATAATTCAAAATTATCATTTTTTCCCCTTTTGTTGTGATTTCAAATGATTTTCAAATACTGGGATACAAAACATCTACTTCGCATAAGTGTTCTTTGTCATCATGATTTTTTTTTCTTGATCCATTAACACATTCTTTGATTTAGCAGATATGACTTTTTCTCCCAAATTTTATTTGATTTCCCTATTCAACATTTATGAAGACTTTTTTTTTAAACTCTAACCCTAACGCATCATCGCTAATTCTTTTCAAAGTAAGTTTTTTTTCTTCCCAACTTATATTTTACCTACATTTTTTATATGTACAGATATGTAATATTTAACTTTAATCTCTTTCTTTGGCGCTTCTACAGAATTGGGGCGAGATTTTCGGAAATCGTAAAACTGAATTTCACATGAAAGCAATGGTATCTACGTATGCCTCGTATTTTTAAGATGATTATGTCAAAAAATTACGAAAATTGACAAGGTAGAGATTTTTTTATTAAAGAAAATAAAGAATAGCTTTGATGAAAACGATCGTAAAACACAGAAGAGTTCAACAGGAAGGTAATTTTCTGTTCGAATTAAACAAAGATGGCAGCAATTTTTCACCTGCTAACGCAATTAAAGTTGTTGTTTTTTTTATTAATTCAGTAATATTCAGGTAATTTCGACTGCAGAATTTGGAAGCTTCCATTGTAACTTATTAAAGTTGACAAAAAATTAATTGAAATCATTGTTTTTTTTATCTGAAATCTCGATTTATCGACTACAAAATCTCGTCCCAATAATGTAGAAGCACCGTTTCTTCACTGTTTAAAATACGATTGCATTCGCAGCATGTGAAGACAACCTTTGTTATTTGGGTTTCTGTTGTTTTTCTTTCGTTGTTACCAGTTTGGTTACCATTTATTAAGGCCAAAATTCAATCGAGTATAAGAGCTAAATTAGATGAAATAATTATTAGTTCAGAGATTAAAAAAAAAATGACCAGGAGAGGATATGGAATGGTTGAGGGAGTAAACACGGTTCGAATGGTCGTGGAGGATGTTCATGACAGGAATCCGTTTACATTGAATTTGAAGACGACCATGTTGTAATCGGCAGGCAAATAGTTCGGTGATAATGATAATGTATTACACAAACTAGAAGCTTTGGAAAACACTGTGTTTATGGAAATCTCAAATGACACTTGGTACACAGAGAAAAGAAGAAGTTTTTTTTTCTGAGCTCTGAACAAGAGATTGAAGATCAGTCGAGCTCCTTTTATGAGAATACCGAAAAAGTGTTGTATAGCAGGGTATCAAAAAGGGGAATGTGTGTATAAGACCGAATAATGTAAACGTACATCTGTATGTACATGTCTTTTTGACCTATTTGGGTTTGTGAATATTGGTATTTGAATATATATACGTCTCATTAAAATGTCTGTTGGTTCTACACTATTTGAACCACATGTTTTCTCATATATATATATATATATATGTGTGTGTGTGTGTGTGTGTGTGTGTGTGTATATACGTAAGAATTTTACGGCCCGTGATTAGTTTTTTAAGTGTGTTGATGCTTTCGTGTCAACATAATTACATAAACATGTATACATACGACATACATGTTCTGCTATTATTTCCCAGGAAGATTTTACAGCCATCTTTGAGAGAGGGGTTCTGTGTAAACAAAGACGTTTCAGAACAAATCAAGACGCTCTATATATATATATATATATATATATATACATAGATAGATAGATAGATAGATATAGATATAGATATATACGTGTGCCTCCCAGGTAGTCGTCATAGCAGAGAAATGATCGACGATCTTTGCTTGTGGTGGTTCTTATAAGTCTCCATTCTGAGACCTCCCCCGCTCATGAGGAGACCTCTTTTCAGATCATCTTCCTTCAACGTCTTCAATCCAACTAAACGCTGTGCTCCAGCAAACCGGAACAAGTGACAGACAACACGTCACACCGGCCAGCTGTTCAGATACCTTCCAGTGCAGACTTGACGAGGTCACCAAGTTTGGCATGTTTTGACATGTTTTGATAACCTAACAAAACATCCCTTGTTTACTTCGCCAGTTATATATTAATCTCTTTCTTTGGCGCTATGTATGTATGTATGTGTATATATCCTCTCTCTCTCTCTCTATATATATATATATATATATATATAAATATATATATATATATATGTATAGAGAGAGAGAGCAAGAGGGAGATAGAGAGATAGATAGATAGATACGCCAATAATTAGCTAAACTGATAGATAGACAAATAACAGGTAATTTACTCTTCTTCTTGGCCAACTATATAACAAGAGTGGTGAACGCCTAGCTGTCAGAATGGCTGTATGGAACAAAATAGATCCATTGGAATTTGAAGGATATTTTGAACACTAACTGCACAACGATAAGCTGCTCTGTGCAATGCCTTCCAAGATATATCTTAACTTTGTCCTGAATGTATCTGACTCTTTTTGACGGTTGTTATCAATGGCAAAACACCATACATACTGCAACTATTGTTGCCCCATGAGAACAAGTTTAGTCATCGGTTTTTAATATGAGGGATATCCAAATCCCCCAAAAGGATCAGTCTGGAAAGGATTTAAAAAAAAAATGCTCCAGTAAAGAAGATTATCGCATTTTCTGACTAGGAGTAGAACAGATACTACACTTTGAATTTTTTCATTCACGAATTAGTAAATGAAAAATTTAATTCATTTACACATTAAATATTAAAAGCATGGAGTGCGTGTAGGGTCCCAGTGGTTATTTCCTGTCTTTCCTACTTTAAAGTAAATGTATTTTGACTCCGTTGTACAAGTGATGTTTTTTTTTATTCTTTCATCATGAAACACTACTACGCTCCATTTAAAATATTCCCATAGTTGAATTTAGTTTACTTTATATATATATATATATATATATATATATATATATATATATATATATATATATATATATATATATATATATATTGTAAACTAACTTAAACTATTGGGAAAAAGTTATTTATTATGAATTTCAATACACACAAAATTTATATATATATATATATATATATATATATATATATATATACTCCTATAAAATTGTTTTTGTTTTTTTGTGTGTTGATATTCATAATAAAAGCCTTTTTCTTATTTTTTCAAAAAGAAAATACAACTTTGTTATTTCATTCACTAGCAAAAGCCCTAGGTAATTTGCGTATTCTTTTAAGCATTCATTTTAATAATTTCCCTATTAGCTTTTTCGGTTTTCATCTGGGATGATCATCTCTGGTTAACTATTTCGTATAATTATATTCATGCAGATATTCTACACGATTTATACTTGCGTAATATTTGCGATAAATGTTATAGGAAACACAAGACTCTTTCTATAAATATTTATGTATGCGTGTATATATTTGTTTTAAAAAATTGCCTACCAAACTCCTCTGTAAGTTTTTAGTCTACAGAAATGAAACTTTTTTTTTACACGGTGGTCACCACTTATCAAGGCCAGGAAGCCACTCAGGGATAAGGGTAACTTAATATATAGGGTATTTGAATCCATGCGAAACTTTATATTTGAGTTTTAGCCGGGAAAAATCTGTACAAAAGTGTGAAAATTTAAAAAAAAATGGAATTGGCAAAGTGAAGATCGAATATGCATGCGTAACGTAATAGTCAAGCATAGTAGTAGGAATGTTATTGTATGGGCTGCATGAGTTCTGCAGGTATTGGTAAGTTACATTTCATTGAGGGAAACATGAAATCCAACATGTACTGTCAAATACTGCAGCAGAGCATAATCCCCTCC
>NC_136497.1:81965615-82068115 GCF_053919585.1 Euprymna scolopes | reverse complement strand
TCTAAATTATATGCAAAAATATACACAATGGTAAATCAGAACCAAATAAGTCCATAATTGCATAGCAGCTTTCTCAACCCTGTTTGATAATTTAATTGAAAAAGACTATGACGACATCACCTTGTTATTATGTTTTCAATATTACACATTGCTATACTTGGGGAGGGGGAGGAGCAGTGATTACCAACGTGGATTGAAGGTTTTGGCATGCCATGTGCCAGATTATTCAGAGTTATTGCAGCACATGCACTATCGCACTAGAAGAAGGTGTAAATACATCTCCCCTGGATAGTTGTGATATTGTCTTATGTATGACCTAAAAAGAAACTGGAATCTTCGGATGATCTCTATCATACCAGGTATTATGTTGTATAATGGTGTACCAAAAAGGGGTCTGTTGTGTAATGTGGTACCAACATCATACCGCGATATGTACTTTTGACAAAGGGTTCATCATTATGTGTAACACGTGTAACTAAATGTTTATTATTGGTTCTTCACTCTCTGAACCCTAAGTTATGTTGTTGCAGATAGTCTAAATGTTCATATGCGCGCGCGTGTGTGATGCATGTATTTGTAACGTATCTTATTTTCCTGTATCGTTGATCTTGGTCCACTTGGAATTCATCTTATTCTTGGAGTGGAGGCTGCTACTGTTTGGACGACTATTCATTCACTTCCAGGAACACTGATTGTATTTTATATAGTTTTTATTCACTTTCAAGGTGTCGATCGTAGAAGAATGGAAAGTGAATATCTTTGCTTTATTGGTTAATTCTTGGTTTCTATTCTGAAATACATCAGCTCCCTACCCGGTGAAAGTGGGGGGACTGGTTAAACCGTCTGCTCTGCTCAACGTCCAAATTCCAACTCCCATGTGATCTCTAGCGAACCTGATCATGTGGTAACATACACGTAGTTCCGGCAGCTGATCAGAAAGAATACTGCCACATAGATAGATAGATAGATAGATAGATAGATAGATCGAGATGGATATATACAAAGATAGATAGATAACTAGATCAAGAACTATATCGATAATACATAGATAAATAGATAGACTGACAGAAAGATAAATAACGTACAAATATTTTCTTGTGTTTGACCTACTACTTAACAATTATAGGAGTAAATTGGCTCACGGAAACGAATTTCAAAAACTACCTGGCAAATTTACCCGATGCAAGAGAGATTCAAACAATCGCACTTGAAGAGACGGTCAGAATCTTAAAAAGAGAACTCTCGGTTATAATATCTGAGTTAGGGGTTGAATGCTTGGCATCCGGTTAGGTGTTCCATCTCCAGCTTGAACACAGTGATAAGGAATTTTTAACAAAATAACGAAATAAATAAAGAGCTGTATAATATTGTGTCGATTGTTGAGAACCAACGTTGTGTACATGTACATCCCCCTCCCGAAAAAAAATCACCACTAGGCGTGTTACATCAGGCAAAAAGAGCGACTAGCCAGAAGAAGACGTTTCCAGACCATCATTATCATCATTATCATCATCTCACATTGAAGGAGTGTATATCTAACAATGGATGCTCTTGAAGCCTATATAGTCCGCTTTGCCAAGTTGAAATCTTTTGTTTCTGACGTTTTTAGATGAGGATTGATTATTCGTATGATTGGAATTCTTTGGACTAATGTTCTCATCTGTATTGTTTCTTCTCACGTTTTATCGAATGTAACCTTTGACCTTCTTCAGGTGCATCTTGTGGAACTCATGAATCGATAACATACTAAGTAAAAATTAAATTCTAATCGACACACATGTGGGGGGTTACGGTTCAATCCTCAGTGGTATTAAAATACAATGTTAAATTACTTAAGACTTCTACCCGGCAATGGCTAACAAAACAAGAGTATGTTACTTCCCCGTGGATTAAATAAAAAGTTCCATTCGACAGAAAGATTCCCGAGTTTGACAAGATACAGCTGAAGAAGGTCGGAAGTTACATTGATTGAAATGTTGTCAGAATAACACGAAAGATGTGAATAGTAGTCCTGATAATCAAGGTAATATAAAACTTTTGCACACCTATACCATTGAAAGTGGCATGAACCAGCATTTTCCCTTTATCTGTTAATAAAGTAATGACTCGTGTTCATTTAGTTTATACTATTAATTGTTGTTGATGCATAGTGTTAATAACCTAATAATGATTTATATTCTATAAAATCGCTCTTTCTCTCTCTCTCTCTCTCTCTCTCTCTATATATATATATATATATATATATATATATATATATATATATACAGGGTGTCCCAAAAGTCGCACATCATCTAGGTTTTTATAAAAATAAATATATCTATTTTCTTGTTCATTAGCTCAACAGATGGACAATTCTGGTACACATTTGAGATGTTCCCGAAGACAAAAATGTTAAGAGGGACAGATCTGGTGAGTGGAGTAGCCACTCCACAAAGATCAGTACATGGTGTGCAACTTCTGAGACACCCTGTATATATATATATATATATATATATATATATATATATATATATATATATATATATATGATCTTGTCTGTCTGTCTGTGTGCGAAACTACTTCTACCAAACCACTCTGTCAATTTTGGTCTACAGACTTGAAACTTGGTATATAGGGTAATTGGACTTGTAGAACAAATTCAATTTGATTTTTAGTCAGTTTTGGGTCAATTTTGATTTTTAGTAAAAAAATAGATTCTATGGGGGTTAAAATTGGAAAAAATTGAAAATTGGTAGGAATAAGTCGATTAAATGTGTTACTTCTACAAATATACATTTATACCTTTAACACCGTTGTTTTTTTTTTATTTTTATATACATTATAGCCTTAACACGGATGGTAACAAATAATGTTGGAGAGCTGAATGTTTTGGTTTCGATTCTAGCTGATGGCACCTTAGAATATTTTTATTTATTTATTTTTTTAACTTCTGAAATCACTAATATATATTGGGTACAATGTAACATTAAAATGAGAAATGTCTCTTTAATAATAAATGGGAAATCTGTATAAATTAAAATATAATATTTAATCGTATTTTAATACCTGACAACGCTGAGCCTTGAGTTTATTGAGTACTTCAAAGAAGTCTAATTCGGATATCTGCAGCAACAACTGCAAAACAACAACATAACAGCAACAAAAATACCAAAAACACCAACAATAAAAGCAACAGCAACCCTCAACAATTAAAGCAAATAAAACAACAACAACAACAACAGCAACAACAACAACAAACAACAACAGATACAACAAATCAACATCAACAACCAACCACAAAGCGTCACTAACAACAATTAAATAACCGTAACAGCAAAAAAAGACTAATCAACAGCAGCAACAATGTACGACAACAACAAAACAAAACAACAACAGCATCAACAACAAAGCAACCACTAAGCAAAGTCACAACAACAAAACGATAAAAACAACAATAAAACAACAAAAAATAATATCAATAACAACAAAACAACAAAAATAATATCAACAAGCTAGCAACTACATAAACAGTTACAAAACAGCAAAAAACTACAACAGCAATAATCAACAACAACCAAACAACAAAAACTTATATCAACAGGCTAGCAACTCAACAACAGCAACAACAACAGCAACAATCAACCACAAAAAAACAAAGATAGCTAAACAACAGCAACAGCAGCAAAAAAGACAAAAGAACGGCAACAATCTACAATAAAACAAGAATAACAAAACAACAATAAAATAACGAAAACAAGAAAGCAATATGAAAACAACAACAATAAAAATAAAACAACAGCATAACAACAACATCAGCAGCAGTCATCAACAATAAAGTAACCACACAACAACAAAAACAAGTGAAAAACGACAAAAAAAAGCAACAACAAAAGCAACAACAACAAACCAAAACAAAAAACAAGAACAATAAGAAAATAACAAAAAAGCAACAGCGAAAATAAATAACAAAGCAACAGAAACAATAAAGCTAAAACAACAAGAACAGCAACAATCATTCACCAAACAAAAACAACTACAATAATTAAACAACAACAGGAACAACAACTAAAAGGTAACACAATAGCAGCGACAAAACAAAAACAAAAAACAATAACAATAACACAATTAAATGTAAAAAAACAAAAACAAAACAACAATAATAAAAATAAAACAACAACAAAACATCAACAACAGCAATAGCAACAATTAACACAAGGCAACCAACAAAAAAGCCAGAGCAAGAAAATAAGAAAAAACAACAACGAAACAACAAAAACAACAACAGCAATAATCAACAATCAAGCAGCTACTACAACAACAACAACAACAACAGCAAAGATCAACAACAAAGAAACAGCAACAACAAACTACAACAACAACAAAGCAACAAAATCAATAACAACAATAATAAAACAACTACAGTAACAGCAACAATTTACAATACAACAAAACTACATTAAAATAACAAAACAGGAAGCAACAAAAACAACACAAATAGCAATAAAACCACAACAAAATAGCAACAACAACAACAATAAAAAGGAAAGCAACCACAGAATAACAAAACTACAACAGCAAAACAAAAAGGCAATAACAAACCAACAAAAACAGTAACAATCAACAATAAAACACCACAACAAAAATAAAACATTAAGACAACAACAACAATCAATATCAAAGCAACCATAAAACAACGAAGCAACAATAACCACAAAACAGAAGTAACAGCAACAACAACAATAGCAAAAGCAACACAGCAACAACTACATGATAGCAAACAATAGACAAAGAAAATGTTCTTTTAGAAACTAGAAATACAAAGATGTATGTGCTTCTGGATGAAGAATTTCCATGAGTATGTACTGCAAAGATTGAATATGTTGTTCGCATATATATTTCAGAACTTTCGGTAGAAGTCTCATCTAATTATTGTTGATCAGTGTAGAGAGCTGTCACCACACATCAGAATAAAATAGACAATTTTCGAAAAAATAATCGAATCATGAGAGTTTCTCGTGAAAAATATACACAATTTTATGAGGATTCATTTTATGAATATCCTTATAAGAATGTTTGTGCAGGGAGTCTACTGTGAAGCAAAGGTTGGAAAATCTCTAATTATACATTTTCTTGAGCAGACCTTGAAACGTTGATGAACTCAAAGTACGGTTTGTTCTTTTTTATTTCTCTATTTTGTCGGAATACTATTCCCATTATTTTCATCATATATATATATATATATATATATATATATATATATATATATATATATATATATATATATAATATTTGAGGTTGCTATTTTTCAAAGGTAGGGTAACCAGTGAAATATAGCGAGGTTAATACAAGAGTACTCAATACGAAAGTAGAGCAAGAACGCAGGTTTTTTTTCTGTGTAGCAACAAATTACTGCTTATGTAAAGACAAGTTGAAATATATATATATGTGTGAGTGTATATATACACACACACACACACACACACACACACATATATATATATATATATATATATATATATATATTCTACTCTGATTGCATTTGAAATTTCTAAACCTGTAACAAATTTTATAACATACTTCTTGCATGATTAAAAATAAGTGTTTTCACTATATTATTATATACGGCATAATCACGTTGACACATTAGATCACCGAAGTTAAGCGACGTTGATTCTGGCCAATAGTTAAGTGGTTGACCATTTTGTAATACCAGGTGCTGTATGTGCTAGAAGCCTGGCGAGAGATGTGTGCCACCAAGCTATTCTTGCCCAAGACACACTGAATGAAATAATGAAGTGCCCCCACGAACCTGCAGGGTTAAAGGACTTTCGTACGTGTGTATACTACATTATTATTAGTAGTAGTATTAGTAGAATAGTGGTAGTTATAGTAGTAGTAGTAGTAGTAGTAGTAAAATTATAATTTAAAATTTAAGAAACCGATACTATGCCGATTTTTTTTAAATGAACATTAATGTATTTCAAAACTGAAAACAACTCACTTCCGACGATAGACGTCTTCCTCGGGTACAGAATAAGTTATTTTTCTTTCCTCGTCACCTGATGTCACTAAAAAAAAAAATCAAAGCCCATGTGGTATTAAGCAGTGATTATTTTTCAAAATCTTCCAATCATCTCGCGTGGAACGAATTAGATACGTTTTATTTCATTTTCATGAATATTTGACCACGAATCACATGGTGGTAATATTTTTTTATATCGTATTCACTTATGTAACAACCTTCGACCGCCGGAAGTGAAAAGGAAATGCGAAAATAATTAAATGTATAAAACTTTAAAACTTTAACAATTTAAAATTTTTTTCTCATCTTTATTCTGCTAACATTTTTCTATAAGAAAATTTTCTTGGATTCCATGCATAAATTTACTTGATCACAGTAAAGTTTTTAGTTGTGGTTTTCCCATCTAACATATTATAGAATCACCCCCGTAGTTTAATGTTGAAGCCTGAAATTTCTTCATTGTATATACTTTTCCGGACAACGCCGGTACTCGGGTCTCGTTGGTTAGACTGTACAAAAATGCTATCTTATATGAGAACATTATAAGAATAGACATGGCTGTTATGAAAATATCTAATTCATTTGAAGAAAACTTAAAAAGAAAACGGCTTCAAAGTTTCTGACTTGTTTACAAAGAAATAAAGTGTCGTTTTTGTGCGTGTGACCTGCTATGAAAACAACGACTGAAAACAAGCAACAAAAAAACGCGCATGAAATATCAATAAAAGATGGCGGATATATATATATATATATATATATATATATATATATATATATATATATATATATATATATATATATATATATATATATATATAAACAAAACATATCGAATTCTCACGTAGATATAAAAAGAAAACTGTCACATTTACAATTCTAATCAGCAACAGATAGTGTCATGTCTATCAAGCGACAGTTCTTGACGACTAAAATTGTTAAGAATCATCTCTACTCATATATAAAAGGCACTTTGTCTGTCTGTCTGTCTGTCTGTCTGTGTCTGTGTGCACGTGAGTTTGCTCCTTATGATATCTGAAACAGCTGGGTCGATTGTTTTGAAATTTCATACGAATATACTTTATGTGTCTGGGTGTATTCTTATATAGGTTTTTGTATCGGAATGCATTCGATAAGTATGGGTAATGGAAAAAAACCTGTTTAAAGAGGGAACAGTCCGGGTTTGTTTAAAGTTAATACAGTTTACACCACAAGTGCATTTCCTCTGTCAGTCCTTTTTTGTGTAGAATCAGTCAGCATCTTATTTTAGATGCAAGGCATTGTGCGTGGTCAGAAGTATCCTAGTCTTCTGATCGAGGTGTCTCAGTTCTTGTTTCCTCCAGCTTATAAATAGTTATTGGTGATACTGCTCACGTGTTTATGTTTTTTATAACGTTCCTCCTATATCATTTATTTTCTAGGGGGTTTCTTCTTCTTCTTCTTTTCTTCTTAGGTATTCTTGTCCTATTTGCTTTTTATTCTTCTTCCATTTCTTCTTCTTTTTTCTTCTTCTTTTTCTCCTCATTATTATTATTATTATTATTATTATTATTAGTAGTAGTAGTAGTAGTAGTAGTAGTAGTAGTAGTAGTATACTTTCGTGACAGGTATATTAAACAGACGTCTATTTCGGTTAGCTTTTTGTTTATTTTGTTTTAAAAATTACCTGGTACATAAACTTTTTTGTCTTTTTTCCATTTAACATATTATAACATCACTACAATAGTTTAATGTTGAACTCCGACTTTCTCGGGCAACGACGGGGAACGGATCCCGTTAGTTAAAATGTATAAAAATACTATCTTATTTGAGAATATTTTATGAATACAGTGTATCAAAAAATGAGTACACCCCTCACATTTCTTCAAATATTTAAGTATATCGCTTCAGGGGGCAAAACTAAAAAATGATTTTTTGACACAATGAAAAGTAGTCTGTGTGCAGCATATGTAACAGAGTTAATTTATTTTCCCTTCTAAATAACTCAAGATTTAGCCAATAAAAGCTAAATCCTTGGCAACAAAAGTGAGTTCACCCCTTACGAGAGGTTGTCAATATTAACATACAACATGTTAACTCTCAGTATTTTGTGATGCCACCATCATTATCTAAAACTACCTTTAATTTCCTGGGCATGGAGTTTACTAGAGCTTCACATGTAGCCACTGGAATGCTCTTTCACTCTTCAATTACGACGTCGCTGAACTGGCGGATCTTTGAGACTTTGCACACCTCCACATTCTGCTTGAAGATGCCCCAAAGATGTTCTATTGGGTCCAAGTCTGGAAACATGCTTGGTCAGTCCATCACCTTTACCTTCAGCCTCTTCAGTAAAAATTCAATTTATAACATTATATAATCAATGCTTAATGCTGCAATCTTTTAAGTTATAGACTTATATTTTTTACTAGAATATCTTGCCCTTTTAATTTACAGTTTTAACAACTAGTCCTTTACTTTTCCATGTTCAAGCTTAACCATATTACTTTTCATGCTCGAATTTTTCTATTGTAATATAAGATAATTTTATAAAATCAACTGTTGACTGCAATGTAGTGTGGATTAAGTCACTGCAGGTAGGCATGTGAGGTTTCCATCCAGCTGCATCGTGGTGAGTCTTTCACTAGAGCAGGCAATCAATCGATTTAATTGAAAAATTGTCCAATTCACCGATTTCGATGATAATAAGAGTTTTGAAATGTAGAACATTCGTTGATCCTAATTTCATGCCGCGCAACGCCGAGTCGCCATGCTAGTATATATATAAAATAACATTCTAAAAATATGTAAGAATATATTAGGCTTTTATAAGAATAATACAAAAAAGATTTTAAAAAAAAAAGGAAACATGGTGTTAATAAATCAAGTTTTATTTTAAATGATGGAGAAAGTCTCTGAAGAGATGAACAACAAAATAATTTGATAAAGGGAACAAAGACTAAACGATAAAAAAAAATTTCATCGAAACGTTTTTTCTCCATTTTTTTCCTTATTCACAAGTGTAGTTTTTTTTTCTTCTTCTACTGTTGTTCATTAGAAAATTGTCGTCCAATTTCATTTGAAATATGTCTTTATATAATTTCAGAGTACACAGAATACAAAGGAAACCATATTATTTTTATTATTATTATTATTATTATTATTATTATTATTATTATTATTATTATTATCATCATTGCTTCACCATAATGAAATCAGAATGGGAATATCCTTTAGAGAAAAGCGAGGATTTTTTTTCTACTTTTAAAGAATGTTCACGCACATTTTCTTTTTATAAACTTAAATACTTAATTTTTTTTCTTCCTTATTCGCCGTTTTCTCGTTTGTTACACGTGTTTCTTTTGGTTTTGAAGATTCTAGATTCCAAGAACATAAATGATTTGATCTGCTGTTATGAAATAAAAGTATTCTGATTCCGTATTTCATTTTATTGCTTCAGAATAATTAATATTGTAAACTTTTCACTTTTAAAAAATACGTTTTTACATGTTGTGACTTATTTACATAACAAAGTCTTCCTCGATCTATTGGTCTGTCGCGCTTAACTTTGAAGTAGCTTCGTTTGCACATTTAAGCTTAATATAACATTTTCATTACTCTGTCATATTTATTATGTGCAAAATAACATTTTCGTTGGTCTGTCACATTTAAGCTTAATATAACATTTTCATTGGTCTGTCATACTTATGTGTGAAATAACATTTTCGTTGGTCTGTCACATTTACGCTTGAAATAACATTCTCGTTGGTCTGTCACATTTGAGCTTGAAATAATATTCCTTTGGTCTGTCACATTTAAGTTTGAAATAGCATTTTCGTTAATCTGTTACATTTATGTTTGAACTGGAATTTTCATCGGTCTGTCACATTTAAATTCGAAATAACATTTTCGGTGGTCTATCACATTTAAGCTTGAAATAGAATTTTCCTCGGTCTGTCACATTAAGTTTGAAATAGCATTTTCCTTGGTCTGTGACATTTAAGCTAGAAATAGAACTTTCGTTGGTCTGTTTTCACTACTTCAGTTTTTAAAACCGTTTCTGTTGTTGTATTACGCTTAAGTTTAAATTAACATTATGGGGGGGGGGGCTGTCACACTTAAATTTGAAATATAATTTTTTTTCAATCTGTCACACTTAAGTTTTAAATAACATATTTTTGGCTGTTACACTTAATTTTGAACTAAAAATGTTTGTTGGTCTGTCATCCTTAAGTTTGTAATAACATGTGTCACCCTTAAGTCATTTGTCTTGTTGGTCTGTCACACTTTAGTTTGAACTAACACTTTCGATGGTCTGTTACACTTAAGTTTAAAATAATACTTCCGTGTTGGGTCTCTCTTTAGTTTGAAATTGCGTTTTCGTTAGATTGTCAAATTTACGTTTGAAATACTATCGTCAAATTTAAAATACCATTGCTAGTGATAAACGCACAAAGCGAAAGATGCATGTTAAGAAAATCCGTTTATCTATATTTCAATTGCTATTGATATTTTTGCTGTAAATTCTTTGTCTTGATTATTATTTCCCCTTTTTTTGTCTTCTTTCCCCACCATTTTCTTTTTTCGTCTTATTGTCATTTCCTTGTTCTATGTTTTGAGTTAAACATTTTCACATTTACCTTTTTTAATTTTTGTTGATTTTCTGATTTTCTTTTTACTTCTCTTTTAGGTTCCTTCTCTCCTCCTGTATCATTTTATATTTCCTTATCCATTTAAACATAATCTTTTCCCTCCAATATTCTTCTCCCATACCCTCCAAACTCACCTCGAATTCATACACTCAAACTTCTGGTGCTTCTCTTCCGTTCACGCTTTCTTAATGTAATATATGTTCTTTCTTGTTTTTTTTTTATATCTTTTTGGGAGAAAGGTGGGGGTCCGTTTTATTTTTATTGTGAATTAAATTGCATGTAGAATACAAGGGGAATACAACGATTCTTACCACTTGTCACGTGTATATTAACGTCTACAATAAAGAAATCTGATATTAAATGCATTATTTCACTTGTTCTCGAAACCTCAATAGAACGGTCTCATATTAGTCTGATAAATGTCAATTTGCTAAACGTCTCCATTTCTCTCTTCTATTTTTATTCATTTTTTCAAGATTTCCTTTTATTTCGTTGTTTGACTTACAAGTTTTTTTTTTAAAGTATTTTTGTTAAATGGTTTCTCTCTCATTCTTTTTTTTATTTTATGCACTTTTAATAATTTTCTTTTTGTCTCTATGCGTTTATGGTTTAATTTCTCGACTTAATGTTTAATTAATTATTGCTTATTTCTAATAATGGCGATTTTCTTCCATTTTGAAAGTTTTTATTCTGCTTAGCATGTTTCGTCTCTCAAATATTTACCATTTTATGATATGTTCCGTTTGTTGGTCTTTTTGTTACTTTTTTGTTTCTTTTTTATTTTAGTTAGTCTTATTGTTATTTTTGTTTCCTTTTGAATATATTCTTATTTTTGTTACGTTTTTGTTTCTTTTTTTTTATTCTACTCAGTAATTTTGATAATTTTTTTTATTCTACTATGTTTTTGTTACATTTTTATTAGTTTGGTATTCTGCCTTTTTGGTTACCGCTCTGTTTCCTTTTTTATTTTTTTTTATTTTATTTCTTTTCATTTATTTGTTATTCTCCTCCATTTATTATTTTTTCATTCTTTTTTATCCCACCTATGTTTTGTGTTACTTTTTATTTTACTTTGTCTTTTTATAACCCCTTTTCTTATTGTTATTCTACTGTCCCTTTGCTTACATTTTTATTGCCTTTTTATTCTATTGTGCCTTTTTCGTTCAAATTTTACCTCTTATGGAATGCTGTTTTTCATTTTATTTTCCTACTCCTTCGCCAGTTGGTATTTAATTATTATTTGGGGGGGGGGGTATTTATTTATATTGTTCTACTCTGGATTTTTGTCCCTCCATAACTTGCTTAAAAATACAGTTGCCTATTTTAATAATTTAGGGATGTGGAGTGTTTTTGGATTAGTTATATTTTATTTTGTCAATTACTTCTGTTTCTTTCTATTGAGTGTTCTCTTTCTTTTAATTAGTTTACTCTCTATTTCTCATTTAATTCTTTAATCCTTTATAAAGTGTCTTTTTACTATTCCATTCTGTATTTTGATTTCCACACTCATGTCTTGCCCATTTATGAGTTTTTCTCTTTATTATTATTATTATTATTATTATTATTATTATTATTATTATTATTATTATTATTATTATTATTATTATTGTTGTTGTTGTTGTTGTTGTTGTTGTTGTTGTTGTTATTATTGCTGTTATAATTATTATTATTATTATTATTATTATTATTATTATTATTATTATTATTTGCTCACAAGGGGCTTTCACGCAGGTTATCAAAGATCTCTCCTTGAAAACAGCTTGTGGTGTTCCCTGGAAGCTGAGTGACAACAAGTCTCTCCAGATTTCCAATAGTCTCCACCTCTGTCGGTAGTATTTGAAAATGAATTTGCATTATCGCAATAGTTGCTTGCCATTAATTTCTCGTTGGCAGCGGCTATTAGTCTTCACTGGAATTTGAGTGGCAATACGTCTCCTTAAGGTTACAGTTCTCGTCGCACTTATCCAGCGGAGATCTGGTCAGTGCTCTCTCTTTGGTCTTTTCTTCCTTCTTGAATCTACTTAGCTGTTTCGGCTCACTTTTATTATTATAATTGTAGATACCACCAACATCCTTAGGAAAACCCTGGATCTTTGAAGCTCCTGGTTTGAAGCCGAGATTAAGGGAAATCGTCTGGAAATGAATCCCGTCCCTTTCCAGAGAGACGTTCATGAACGAGATCATCATCATCATCATCATCATCATCATCATCATCATCATCATCATCATCATCATTATTATTTTATGTTTTTATTTTATTTTTTTGTACTGACTAGGATTTCACAACGGATCATCATCAAAGATTATTCACTGACAACAATCGGCAGTGTTCCCTGAAGTCTGAATAATAGCAAGTCTCACCAGATTTACTGTAACCTACAACTCCTTTCCAAATGAATTTCCATTAATGCAACAGCCACTTGTTATTGACCATTTGCCGGCAAACACACTTGGTCTTCACTGGAACTCGGGTGGAGCAAGCCTCCCTAAGATCCCAATGGGCATCTGACCAGTGGACATCTAGTGCTTTATTTCCTATTATATTTTGCTCCGTTTCTGTTTTGTTTTTTAATTACATTTGTGTCAGTTTACTGGTGTTTTCAATTTTTCATTGCAATTTTGTTTATTGTTCGTCACTCTCTAATGTTTATATATATATATGTGTGTGTGCGTGTGTGTGTGTGTGTGTGTGTGTGTGTGTGTTTTAGGTCACTACTATAAAGCGCAGCACCTTTGTGGACAGCGCTCCTCCATGCCAACCTGCTCCCAGCCACGTCCTCCCATGTCTCAAGGTCCATGTGAAACCGCTTTAGATTTGCTTTGATGTTGTCCTTACGCCTCATCTTTTGGCCACCCTGGGCACGCTTTCCCTCAACAAGCTGAGAGTAGAAAATCTGTTTTGGGAGGCGGAGATCTGGCATTCGGACAACATGACCAGTCCATCCCACCACCACTACCTTTATCTGCCCAAATTGCACAAGACAAATTGGGTCTAGGATTGGGCTCTATGCTCACCTGAGGACCCACAGAAGCCACAATGGAGGACAGTCTTACTCAGACACGAGTGACCGCCGATGATGATGATGATGATGATGATGATGATGATGGTGTGTGTGTGTGTGTATGTGTGTGTGTGTGTGTGTGTGCTGTGACATAATCCATAAATTAGATTATGTGTTTTAAGAAAATTTCAAAATTTAATTTTAGGCCGACGAAAAATTTATCGTTCGTTTTTGGGATTGTTGGATTGTTGCCGAGGCAAAATGAACAGAGAGAGAGAGAGAGAGAAAGAAAAAAAGGCTAAACCTATAAAGAGAGAAAGAGGGAGAGTATAGGAGAAAGAGAGAGGGGGAGAAAGACGTTCAGTAGATGAGAGCGAGTTGACCAGGTCACCCGGTCAGTGGCACGTTTTCTGACCCCTGTTAATTACTGAGTGAAAGAAAGAGAAGGATAAGAAAAGTACTGAGAAGAGAGAGGGAAAAGAGATATTTTGGGGCACACACTCTCCACTGAGCCGCTGTGCCGGACGATGTGGAAAATTACCATCCTGACAAACGAAAAAAAAAAAGGAGATAATGCCGGGGAGAAACTTCATCCCAACAGCGAAAGAAAGTAGGTAATGCCGACCATAAAATGGCGAGGAAACGGCCAATTTTACACTTTACTTTTAACCGCCCGATACGAAATTAAACAAAAGCGTCCGGATCACACGAAAAGTAGAAGAAGGAGACAAGGTCGAAAACCCCCACATTCACAGCGAAAGGGTTTTACGTCGGCAGCGAACTTTACAAATATATATTCGAATTATAGACTAACGAAGAGACGGATATGGAAGATATTTATTTTAACCAACCCCCGAAACGAAAGAAAAAAGAAAAGTAAAGATTGTACTCCCCTTTCTCTGCATACCTCTCTCTTATGTATTAAGTTGGCGAGTTAATTTTGTCATTGTTATAGTCTAAAAAAAAAAAACAATAACTCGATCAAGTGTTCCATCCTCATTGACATTCACTTTTAATTCTCGCAACAGCCGTTTATCATTGCATCACCATGTGTGGATTTCTCTGAAAGTTGATTAATGCTAGTATCCCCCGTAACACTGTATTCGTAGTCAGCATATTGCATTCTATCTTTGGTCTCTCCATCTTTTCGCACTTCCGCATCTCAGAGATAATGCCAGTAGTTCTAAGTTGGTGCGTTTGCATAAGTTATTCGACTTAATGTCTTCCAGAAAACATATCGACCAGTTAGGAATTATTTTCATACGTGCGTTATCTTAAACAATACTTAAACAATCTCTTCAGTACAGAGTTACTCTCCTTTGTTTGGAATAAAGAATACTAAGATTTTTTTAGAAAACATACAATATAGTTTTAAAAAATAAATTGCAACAGAAAAAAGGAAAGAAAAATAAACACAAAACGGGTAAACTCCAGGTAGGGACAGCTGGTTTTGATTTAAAAAATTTAAAGAAGTTTTCTTCTTTCTTCACCAATTTCCATCTTTTTATGAACTATTTTATTTCTTGAGAATTCTTTAATGTGAGACCTCATAATTTGTGTATTCATTTTTGCGGACTGTTATCCTCATCTTTATAATTGTTGTTGTTTCATCACGTTTCGGCAAACTCATCCTCTGGCCTTCTTCGCGGTTTACCACCTGAAGAAGGTCAGAGGATTATTTGGCCGAAACGGGATGAAACAACAACAATAAAGATGTGGATAACAGTCCACAAAAAATTCCCTCTTTTTCCTTTTGCATTTTCAAATATTTTCTTTCTGTATTTCAAAAAATGTTTAACTAAATTTTTCTTTTCTAATTCTAATATTATTTTTCCGTCTTTTCTTTTCATCAATATTTTTCCTTTCCGTCCTCATTTTCACTTCTCTTTTATCAATATTTTCCTTCTCTTTGATTCTCTCTCTCTCCTGATCTTGAGCATGTGGTATAATGGGGGGGGGGGAGTGGTTGATTACATTTCATGTATCTAAAACCAAGCTTCTATCTTTACATCATCAACGTTGTGATCACCATTTGGCATCAATTGAAATGAATGCCTCTCGTCTTGAGGAGGCTCCATGTTTTGACAAGCTTCTGGGCTTGACTTTTACTCCTGACCTGAAATGGAATACGTACATCAAATCCGCTGCCAAGATCGCTGGAAAAATGGTAAGATCCTTCTATCGATCCAGGACATATTCACCTGCTGATGCAATTATTTACCTATATAAAAGTCAAGTACGTCCAAGGATGGATTACTGTTGCCACATTTGGGCAGGAGCTGCTAGAACGGACTTATTCTGCCTTGACTGAGTAAAAAATAGACTTTGCAGCCTTTTCTTTTCACTGCAAGCTCTTTCTCTCAGAAGAGATGTCGCGAACCTGTTTCTGCTTTATCGTTATTTTCATGGCAACTGCTCGTCTGAGCTCCAATTTATGCCCCCCTCCTAAACATTCACGAGAAACACTCGTCTATTTGAAAACACAAGCAATAATTTTCGCTACTCTTTATCTGTTTCTAAACCTAAACGTAGATTTAATGAACAAGGCTTCTTTCTTAGAACTGCACATCTGTGGAACGGTCTTCCGTTTGCCTGCTTTCCAACTGACTACAATATGGTCGTCTTAAAGTCCAACGTAAACAGGTTTTTGATGATCCGTTCCCCTTAAGAAATCCAATTTACCAAATTTACTATTTTAACAATTGATAAATGGCAATTCCTTTTTAAAAAAAATGCTTTTATGACTTCTTATTTTATTTTTTATTTTTATCACCTTCTCTATCTGTCATTTCTTATTCTATTTTCTCCTTTTTTCTGCTATTCTTTTTTGTATTTTCCTCTTCTTTCTTTTTTCTAATTCACGTTTTCGTTCACTTCTCTTCTGCTCTTTTCTCTTTTTCCACTTTTTTCCTTTCCTTTTCATCCTTTTTTCTTTATCCTTTTCATTTTTTTGTTCTCTTTTTCCCTTTTTTTTCTATTTATTTTCTTTTGTTCTTTTTTTCATTTTTTATTTTTTTTTTACATTTCATTATTTTCGTATTCTTTTTCTTCCTTTTTTTTTCATGATTTTATCTACTTCTTTTTTCTTGTGTTTTTCATCTTTTACTATTTCATCGCTTATTCTTTTGCTTTGGATTTCTTCCATTTTTCCTCTTCTGTATTCTCTCTCTCTACTCGTTCATTTTTTCTTCTTTTCCGTCTTCTATGTTTCTTCATTCTTTTTACTGTCCCTTTCCTTTTCCTTCTTTTATTATTATTTTTCTCTCTTTTTTTTCAATTTTTCCTCTTCTTTTTTCGCCTTGCTTAATTTATTTTTTAAATTTCTGTTCTAATGACACAATTTCTTTCATCCTTTTTATTTTTATGTTAAAAATTTTCTTCTTCCCCCCTTTGATTATTTGGCACTACCTAATCAGGCTGTCTGAAGATACTGGTTTTCTGACCTAAAGTAACGCCAAGCAGTCAAGATATTATTTTTCTTCTTTTGCCATTGCAAACTCTACCATATTCTGCAAAACTAAAAAAGTTAAAAAAAACAATTTTTCTCTACAAAATGACCAAACAAAAACAAAAACAACAGAAAAACAAACATTACGAATAAATATTTGAAGATATAACGAAAACTTTATTGCAAAATTACAGAATTCAGCAATAAATAACCCCTAAAACGGTTGCTATGCCGTGAAACAGAACAACTAAACCAATCAGTATGAATAACTATTTGAAAGCATAAAGAACTTAAAGTAAAAACACTATTTACAAAATTACTGGATTCGGCATTAAATGACCCGAACAAGTTGATATGCCGAAAAAAACTGTTATGAATAAACATTCAAAGATTTAAAGATTTTCAAGCATAAAAACACTTTTGCAAAATCAGTGGATTCGGTAATCAGTTACCTGAACAGGGTTGATATGCCGCAAAACAAAACAACCAAACATTATGAATAATCAACTTATATATAAAAAAAATCCCAAATCAATGGATTCAGAATTAACTAACCCGAAAAGAGTCGACATGCCTTGACCTTTACTCCTGACCTGAAATGGAACACGTATCATTGTCAAGATCACTGGAAAAACGGTAGGATCCTTCTACCGCTCAAGTATATATCTCACTCCTGATGTAATTCTCTACCTATATAAAAGCCAGGTACGGCCAACGATGGAGTACTGTTGCCACATATGGACGGGAGCTGCTAGAAGCAGCTTATCCTGCCTTAACAGAGTTCAAAATAGACTCCGTAGCTTAAGGGGATGCACTTTTCTCTTCTCTGCAACCTCTTTCCCACAGAAGAGATGTTGCGAGCCTGTCTCTGCTTTATCGTTATTTTCATGGCAAGTGCTCATCTGAGATTCAATCTATGGCCCCCCACCCCCCGTTGCCAAACTTTCCCGAAAAACAGTCGTCTAGCCAAAACCGCTATCAATAATTTCACACACTCTTTATCTGTGTCTAAACTTAAATGTAGATTCCATGAACAAATTTTATTTCTTAGAACTGCACGCTTGTGGACTCTCTCCCCATTGCCTGCTTTCCAGCTGACTACAATCTGATTGTATTCAAGTCCAACATAAACAAGTTCTTGATGAACCCCCTAAGTAAGCCAATTTACAAAATTCTAATTACTTATGCTTGCTACGTTATAACCACATTGACTAATCTATACCCATCAACACTTATCCTCGAGTGGCTTCCGGGCCTTTATAAGTGATGATTCCTGTGTAAAAAAATAACTAAACGCTATGAATAACCGTTTGGAGATATAAAGAGCAAGAAGCATAAAACCCTTTTAAAAAATTGTTGGATTTGGTATTAAGTTTTTCGAAAAGACTTGATATGCCGTAAAACAAAAAACAAACAAACCAAACACCATGAATAAATATTTGGAGATATAAACGCATGAAGCATAAAATCACTTTTTTTAATTACTGGATTCGGCATTAAATTATCCAAAAAGGCTTGATATGCCGTAAAATAAAACAAGCAATCCTCTTGATTATATTCTTCTTCCTTTTCACATATTTTTTATTTTATTTTTCATTTTATATTTCCAATAAAATTCTTTCTTCCTTTTTTTCATTTGCACTTTCTCTATTTCACGAATTCTAAGACTTCCTTCTTTAACGTTTTTTTTTTTTATTGCCGTCCATTTTTGATTTTTGCCTTGTTCTAGTTCACCACTTTTGGCAAATTATCAAAACAAATTTCATAATTACATTACATGTGTACACATCACAAAAATGGCAGGTGTCACGAGGGGTTCAAAACTATAATAGGGACACAAACAAATAAATACGAAGGAGGTAATAAATAAATAACGGAAATAAAAGAACTTTTCAAAAAAAAAAATAAAAAATGAAAAATTAAAAATAAAACAAACAACTCAACAAATAAATAACCAGGCATGATTTTCTTAAGATTCATCCGTTTCATCAGCGTATTTTGCCATGAACATATTAAGTGTGACAGACCAACGTAAACGTTATTCAAAACATGAGCGTCACAGACCAAACAAAAAGTTATATCAAAATTAAGCATAACATGCGAAGGGAAATGTTATTTCAAGCTTAAGCGTGATAGACAGACCGAAAATGCTATTTCAAACTTCAGCATGAAAAACGAACAAAAATGTTATTTCAAACTTAAGCATGACAGAGGAACGAAAATGCTATTTCAAAATTCAGCATGATAAACGAACGGAAATGCTATTTTAAACTGAAGTATGACAGAAGAACGAAACGCTATTCCAAACATGAGTGTCACAGACTAAACAAAAAGTCATTCAAAAATTAAGCATAACAGGCGAACGAAAATTGTATTTCAAACTTAAGCATGACAGCCGAACGAAAATGGATTTCAAACTTCAGCATGATAGAGAATGGAAATGCTATTTCAAACTTTAGCATGACAGACGAACGAAAATGCTACTTAAAACTTAAGCATGACACACCATGAACAACAAAAATACTATATAAAACAAGCGTCACATACACAACAAAATGATTTCAAGGTTAGACCAGACAGAGCGACGAAATGCTATTTCAATTTTAAGCATATCATACGAAAAGTAATGTTATTTCAAACTTAGTTTTGGCAAACATACTGAAAAGGTATTTCAAACTTAAGTGTATAAGATAAATGAAAATGCTATTTAAAATTAAGCCCAACACACCAACCATAATTTTATTTCAAATTTAAGTATAACAGATTATCGAAAAAATTATTTCAGCCTTAAGTGTGTCATGCGAATGAAAATCGTATTTCAAATTTAAGCATAACAGTGCAAGTAAAACTTATTTTAATCTTAAGCATGGGAAACCGGTAAAAATCCTATTTAAAAACTTAATCTTGGCAGACTACTGAATTTGATAAGTCTGAGAAATCACTTTGGACGCATCTAAAATTAAGCGCCTTAATTCAATTCGTACATTTAACGATGAAAACGTTTATTTAAATTGAACCGTGAAAAATTGATTGACCAATCGACAAAGCCTCTTCTAGACACGCGAAGTCGCATCTTAAAAGCAAATTAAATTAAAAGAAGGAAAAAAATATAACATAAAACGAGATTTAAAAATGTATTAAATGGAGAGAACCCACAAAAGTCAAGAAAATTACGCAAAAGAAATACAAGAAAAATAAAGCAGATTTTGTCGTGTGTATTTTGCATTGATATTCAATTAAGTAAAAAAAAATGCGGCAGGAATTTTCCACGTTGACATTTGGTTTATGGATAGAACGTCCGCCATTATTGTATCATTATTGTAACGTCTGCTCTCAAACTTTACAAAGGTGATGCAGATTGTTTTAAAGGGTTAAAGATTCGTGGATGTAAATGAAGGATTGCTCTGAAATGAATTAGGCATGGAAAAAGATGGAAGGGAGGAAGATTTAAAGGAATCGGGAAGTAGCAGAATAAAGGGGAAATCATAAAGTATTTAACATTCTCAAGCGATAATAAAATTAGGTGGAAAAAAATTCTTAAAATTACTATGAATTATGCATCGACTTTTAAGAGATATTATACCATCCCATAAGTTCTGTCGGGATTTTTATTCACTAAAATTTCATTGTGAGTGCGGTTGATTATACATTAACAAATATTTTCTTTTTCATGTAGACTTAAGTGTGTTTCTTTTAACTTTTTCATTCTTCTTTTTTTGGGGGGGGGTCTTTTCTATAATGTGAGAACGGCCTCAAACAACTGTCCAACAACTGCTATCTTTAACAATTTTTTGCCTGGTCGAAAGATATGTGTAAATATGATAGTACTAGCAGTACCCGCTAACCGTCGTTGCCCAGTGGAAGCGTGACCCCTCCCCTCGAAAAAATAATAAAGTACGGTTGCTGTTGTTGTTGTTGTTGTTGCTACTGTTCAACCCCCAACCTCTCATGTTACGAACGGCTTTCGGAATAGAGACCGCCAAATCCTCATGGTAAAAACGGCTATCGGAACGCAGTAGGCAGCCCGGATGGAGAGAGGTGAAAAAACCTATACATTTAGCCGGTCAAGCTGTGGTAATCTTGACTGGTTACTTACCAGCTTCCACGACTAAAAATAGTTCACCTCTAAGTTTTATTAAGAAGCAGAAATTTATATAAGAACGAAAACGTGGAATCCTATCATACGGAAATAAAACGAAACTTCTTTCGTGTATTTATCATTTATTATTTTTTTTATTAATTGCTGCAGAACATGGTTTCAAATATTTCACTTACCATCATAACAACAACAAAAAATAAATAAAATAGAGCAAGAGAGGGAGTGAAAAGCAAATACCTTCGTGTTGTTCAGTAATCGCTCTATTTGATGTAAAACGCCGACCGCCTGTATTGGTAGATGCCATGTTGGATAACGACTTGTACGTTTGTTTTTGATTACAGAATTGTAATCTGGAATAAGGGATTTGTCTGATCAAATCAAATTAGTATAGTAGGAATATTATAAAGGAGAATTTCTTATTTTTCGAATCAATGTCTGCTCATCCTTCCGCCAAAGTTCACCTCTGTGATGAAAACCATATTTACAACATGGAATGGTTATACCACTCAAACAAGACAGATGATGAAGGGAGGTTCTGTCACGATTTCTCTATTGCTTTTGACCTCACTCAGATTGTTCGCAAACCCATCCGTATGCCCGATACTGACAGTCAGTATTGCAAGTCTCCTAGACCCTTTCCTCACAACTTGCCCTAAGCTATGTTCATCTTCCGTTCTACCACCACTTGGATTTTCTGACCACTCGGTTGTATCAGTTAAGATATAAACAAAATGTAATAAGTCCTCAGACATAATTCTCTATTATACTGTATATTGATACTCTATGGCTGACTGGGATAGTTTTTGAACATTTATATTAGATCTACCTCTGCGTTCTATGTTGTAAAATAATGTATCCTCTATAGTATCAGACCTGACGGAATTGTTAATTTCAAATCGTCCGAAATATTCCAGCAAAAGCCTAACACTACGCCGCGGCTTTCTCCAGAATGTGCTGTTGCCATTGCGCATCGAAATCATTTTTCCATTGATTCCAACATAATAGATGTACTGTGACTAAAACCGCTTTCAGGATTGGCCGAAACCATTGTGAACGAGTAATAAAAAACACGAGAGAATTGTATGCTCAGTCCGCTTAATTCAAAGAAGGTGGACAGCGACTTGGCTCCCACCAGTTTTTGCAAATTGTAAATAGGTTTCTGAACAGAAACGTGTACTCTCTCCCAACCATCATCAATGGACCTGAGGAAATTTCTTCAGCATCAGACAAAGCCAGACTCTTAGCTAAAAACTCTGCAGCTAATTCTACCCTATGCGACCAAGGCCATCAACCCACCTTATTTCCGCCTGTATCAGAAAACACGCTATGCGAATAAAAATATGTGCGTGATGTTGCCAAGCTAATCAAAATCCTTTATTCCAGTAAAGCTATTGGCTCTGACAGCATTCCAACGATAGTGCTGAAAAATCTTCAACCAGACCTAACTCCCATACTTACAAAGCTGTTTAAGTGTTGTCTTAAGGATAATTGCTTTCTGACACCCGGAAAAATCTCATCAGTATAACCTGTATTTTAGAATTATGGTAATCGGTCACCTCCCTCTTAGCACAGACCAATTAGTCTCCCGTGCGTCATGAGTAAGTTGCTGGAATCTGTGTAAAATAGAAAAGTAGTCAACCACCGTAGAAAAAAATGTTCTTAGTGACATACAATATGGTTTACGTTCTTCTAGATGTACAGCAGATGTGCTAGCGGTTATATTTTATAGAATTAGTGAATCACTTGACGGAGACTTTCTTTTCACATATCAAAGGCCTTTGGTAGGGTATGGCATAAAGGTCTACTTCATAAGATATCCAGCTATGGTTTAGCTGGAAATGTTTTCTCAATTATTAAATCATTTCTATCGGATAGGTTCATAAAAGTAGTGGTTGATAGCTAGAAATCGGAAGCTCACGGTATTAATGCTGGTGTCCCTCAGGGTTCCATCCTGGTCCCAACTCCCTTCCTGATCTACATCAATGATCTCCCAAATAACATCCCAAGAACATTCATGGTGATGCTGATGGCACTACCATCTATGACAACACATCAAAGCCGTAAATGACAAAGTACTCTCTGACTCTCTGTTCTCTGATCTTTCGCACGTGGTACAATGGGAAAAGCGGTGGCTGGTTACTTTTTATGCATCTAAAACAAAACTTCTATTTTTATATTATCACCGCTGTGATCCTCATCTAGCATCAATTGAAATAAATGGCTCTCGTCTTGGGGAGGCTCCATGTTTTGACAAAGTCCTGGGCTTGACCTTTACCCATGATCTGAAATTGAACACGTACATCAAATCCGTTGCCAAGGTCGCTGGAAAAATGGTGGCATTCTTCTACCGCTCCAATTGATACGTACGAATATATATATATATATATGCATATATATATATATATATATACATACACAAGGTTCTTTCAATAAGTATATACGAATATATATATATATATATATATATATATATATATATATATATATATATATATATATGAGATTCCTTCATAAAGTTTCCAGACTTTTTGTACAGGCAATAAAAAGTATTGTTCAGTTTTCTTATTAGATGATTGTCCAACTTTTTAAAATGATTTTAAGTTCCAATGAACAGCTAGAGCAGAAGTTGGAATACACTCTACTATAGTCTGATAGTCACAGCTGATGAATTTCAAAAATGCAATCTGGACGTGAGGACGCGTTAGACGAACAATAATAAATAAATTCTGTTTTAAATTTGGGAAAATACCACAGAAACGTTCAGAATACTTCAGATTGCTGTGGAACCACCTTATATGAATCGAACATCAGTTTTTTTAGTGGCATAAGAGATTCAAGGAAGGAAGGGAGTCTGTGAAGGATGATAAGAGGTGTGTGAGGAGTATAAAATTCAGAACACCAGAGTTTATTGGCGTAATAAAAAAAATTTCGGGATAAGGACCGTCGTGTGGCTATAGACACAATAAGTGCAGAGTTTGGTCTCAGTGTAGGAACTGTAGACACAATTATTCGTGAGGAACTGAAGATACAAAAGATTTGTGCGAATGCACTGATCCACAATTCCATCCTTGTCACAGATATTTGACCAAGATGGGCATCAAGACAGTTCCCTATCCATCCTATAATCCAGACTTTGCTTCATGTGACTTTTGTTTTTTTTTTCGCTAAACTCAAAGAAAACCAAGGCTATCGTTATGGTACAGTTGAGGAGATGAAAGAGGTTGTTACGAGGGCCATTGACATGCCGACAAGTGAGGACTTCCATGAGACCTCCCAGAAGTTGTTGGAACGGTAAAATAAGTGCATTGCAGTCGCGGGGAGATGACCTCGAATGAGAATAGGGTTTAATGTGTATACTATCAATAAAAGTGTGCATACGAAAAAAGCCTGGAAACTTCTTGAAGGCACCTCGTATATATATATATATATATATATATATATATATATATATATATATATATATATATATACGTTTTATTTTTTATTACCGTTTTTTTCTGTTTAGTTACATTATTGTTTCAGCTACTCGACCGTTTTTTGGCCGTTATGTTTACAGAAAAGTTCGTTTATGGTGAAAAAAAACGGTAATAAAAAATAAAACGCATATTTGCTCTACAACAGTATTGAGCACTTTCTTCAGGTTTTTATTAATTACCATTTCTACTATATATATATATATATATATATATATATATATATGGAGAGAGAGAGAAAGAGAGAGAGAGAGAGAGAAATAAAAACGGAACAAACCGACTTATGTGTTCATCAACGTTTTGTCTTTATTTCGAGACTTCCTCTCAAAATAAAGACGAAACGTTGATGATCACATAATTCGGTTTGTTTCTTTTTATTTCTCTATTTTGTCGAAATACTATTTCCATAATTATATATATATATATATATATATATATATATATATGCGCGCGTGCGCGTGTGTGTGTGTGTGTGTGTGTGTGTGTGTGTGTGTGTGTGGATTCCTGGTGTGTAGTCATCCGATGTAACTATTCTTTTAATGTACATTACAAGATTGAGTGTCAGAACTTGTTGAAAAAAAAAATTTTCGATAAAATAACAGAAAACTATAAGAACAATAGTTATTGTCTTTCTGATCAGCTTCAACTCATAACTTCTTTTTTTTCAAATTGTTAGTTTTCTTTATTAGACTTTCTTAAGTCTCATTGTAGACAAAGCCGTCTTTATAATTTTTTCCACTTCATTTCCATTATCCTGCATTTACCAAAAACGCTTTCTCAATGGACATATACTTTTTGTTTATATTTCTGAAATTGCTTTTTTTTTTTTTGCTTGGCTTTATATATAATAAAGAGGGAGAGAAGGGGGAGAGAAAGAATTCACAGTAAGCTGCTAAGGAGCACGTGTTCTTTTTTTTTCGGCTTTTAACTCCAATTTCAATTATGGACATTAATGTTGTAGATTTGCATCTCATTTCATCTGATCCCAACCAGATAAAGCCAAGATTATAAATGTGGATAAGACACTCTTCAAAACCTACTTAAAAACAAAATAAGATTCACACACACACACACACACACATACACACGCGCGCGCACACATATTTTGTATGTATATATATATATATATATATATATATATACTAGTTGTACCCTGCCACGCATTGCAGTGGCTCAATTTGGTGTAATGTAAAAATTTAATAAAAATAGAAAAATGCCTTTTTCTTATATTCTTAGTACAGCAATCCACTCCAAAAAGTGAAAAAGAAGGCGAAAATGAAAAAAAAAATGGTACTCTCGCAAAATTTGATCTGGATCCTCGGGAGTTTCTGTCAATCATTCATGGTTTGGACTCGCCCAACAATCAGTGGATGAAGCCGAACTTAGCAAAAATGTTGAGACGCCAAATGTTTTTTTTTTTCTGTATACAAAAATGTGAGTTAGTAATTAATATTTGGTTGATGGGGTTTTTTTACTATACACAGATTCGAAAAAGTTGTCCAAAAACAAATAAACGAAAGCCAAGGTAAGGTAAGTTACGTTTCTACCTAACTGGATAATTGTTTAGTGTTTTTATGTAATGTAAAATGTTTAATCGGCCCGAAAAACAGAAATGGTCGCAGACTCTGTTGAATACGTTAAGTTTGGGAAAGTAAGTTGAAAACTAAAAACTATACAAAACAATGTCTAAAACACAACACATATATGTTACCATGACATAGGTTGGCATAATCGGTGGGTTTCTGACAGTACTTTGTATAGTTTTTTAGCTTTAACTCACTTTCTCTAACTTAAAGTAATCAACAGTGTACGCCACCATTGGTAGCTTTCAAATACACCGACGAACACTGTTTTTCAAGCCGACTAAACGTTACATTAAATGAAAAGGGTTCATATTACTAAAAGTTGTCAAAAAATAAATAATAAATAAATGTTATCAAAGGCAAGAAAAGTAAATGTTCTACCTAACTGGATAAGATTTTAGTGTTTTTATATAATATATAATCGGTTCAAAAACATTCAATGTTTATCGGTATATCTGAAAAATACAAATGGCGGCAGACTGTATCGAGCAAATTAAGCTTGGGGAAATTTTGGGAAAATGAGTTTAAACTAAAAACTATACAAACTACTGTTAGGAACTCACTCAACATATGTTATCATGACGTAGGCTGTCATATAATCGGTGGTTTTAAACTTTTGCTCGATACAGGTGACGACTTTTAAAAGTCCCTTTTAGTGATTACCTGGTTTGAGGATATTTGTACAACTAAACGGCAAATCTGCTCCAAAAAACCCGGTATTATTTTACTTTAAGGCCCGTTTCACGTTCGTATATAACGAAATATTTTATTGTAGATTTTGGTGTGTTAAAAACGAATCTGCAAACCGTTTCCGTAGCAAAAAGAAAGTTTTCATGATATTCATGAAATTACTTTTTCAAAAAGTGAGTGATCACTTTTTAATGTAAATTTAACTTAGAATGAGCACCCACTTTCTGGCCACCTGAGAGAGGGGCATTTTTCTGTGTGTTTCTTGGCTAAAAAGTTTTTTGTTTGATTTCTTTTACTTGGTAATAACCCCTGAACTCTGGGACTATTTTCTATTTCACAGCCGTAGCATTCGTTTACGCTATGCGTGAGCATAACCGAAAGCTGTTTAGCCAATAAACATGGGAAAAATCCCCCCTCTCTCAGGTGGCTAGAAAGTGGGTGCTCATTTTAAGTTAAATTTACATGGAAAAGTGATCGCCCACTTTTCGAAAAAGTAATTTCTTCATATCATAAAAACTATTTTTTTGCAACGGAAACGGTTTGCAGATTCGTTTTTAGCACATCGTATTCCCACGGTTAATTAAAGTTTTACGATATGTTTTTTTTATTCAATTGTAAGGTTAAAGTACAGAATAGGTACAAAACACCTTCCCCTCCCTATGTTAAGAATGGCTTTTTAAATAATAACGTTATTATTTCAGCACGGATCACTCTCTGCATGAGTATCATAAAAATTAATACGAATAATACTTATCTCAATAAGTGAAAGACTCATTTCTACCGGAAATGAAATGGGGACCATCTCGCAGTTACGAAAAATATTTTCATTTATAATTTAATATTTTTATAATCCGCAATGTTAAACTATTTTAATGACATGCAAACATTCTTAGACTTTAAAAATAGATTTTCGGAAAATTTTAGTTTAATTGGTAATGTAGAAATATGGTTCTATAGACTTTGAACGAACCAAAAATTACATTTATATATATATATATATATATATATATATATATATATATATATATATATATATATATATGTGTGTGTGTGTGTGTGTGTGTCTGTGTCTGTGTCTGTGTGTGTCTGTGTGTGTCTGTGTGTGTCCGGTTGTACGTTCCACTTTTTTTATCAGAGACTACTGGTCCGATCTAGTTGAAATTCTGGATGCAGGCTTTTCATAATAAGCTACAGAGAACTAAGTATTATGATATTCGTTCGATGCTCAATTAGGTATTAAAAAAGATTAGTAACCATAATACCGCATTTATTCTAATAGATTAGCATAAAGCACTCATTATATGTCAATGGGCAATGACTTTTGCCTGTTTTTAATGGGTTAAAATGTCTAGTATATATATATATATATATATATATATATATACTTCATTTACTCACATTAATTTAATATATGAAAGTATAGATTTATGCGTAAACTTTAAGTATTTACTTCAAAAGTGCTCAATACGTAGGTAGAGCTAGTTAGTAATTTATAAAATATATATGGCGACTAAGCTACACTGAATATTCTGCGTTTCATCCACTGTAGGATTCGTCAGGCTTATGCGGGAATTTTGTGGTTGCTTCTTGTTTTTATATATGTTGAGGATTTCTAGTAAGCCAATCAGCTTTCTAGTATCCACCGCGCCTCCTCCTATCAGCCAATGGGCATGCATTTTATCGAAGAAAGGATCTGTTTTAGAACTAGGTTAGTGGTTTAAGGTAGATCTTTTCCCTCCTTTTTTATATATATATGAATATACCTATGTGTAGACACACACATGCACACACACACACACATATATATATATATACATATATGTGTGATCGTTTATGTATATTCATGTTTATTTAAGTTATTTATTTGTTTGTTTTCTATTGTTATTGTTAGTTTTAAAGCTATTTTGTATCGCTATCCTAGAGTGAGTTTTATTTTGTGAACACAGTTGTTTGCTATTTCTCGTCTACAGTTTAATAGATTTTGAGGTTCTTTAAAGTACAGGATAGCAAATTTTTCATGGAGGCATAATTTACATGGGTCATTTAAGTGTCTGCATGTGGTAGCTTGTCTCATTATTTTCCATTCGACTACCGGCGAATGTCCGCTTTCTTTGAGTTCCTAGTATTTATTCGCTAGTGTTGTTTTTATACGGTGTTTTTTTTATTTTTGAAGGTACTTTTGTGGTCATAGTATCGGGTTTTAAAATCTAAGGAAGTCATGCCTATGTAATATTTCTTGTTATTCGGGTTTTCTTTCGCAAATAGTTGCTTGATAAACTACACTTTTTGTTAGGCATTTATTTTGGACTGGGCAAATTGTGCAGTGTCTACAATTGCATTTATCTTGTTCGTTATTATTATTATTATTATTATTATTATTATTATTATTATTATTATTATTATTATTATTATTATTATTATTATTATTATTATTTATGGTATGGTTGTTCTTGTCCGGGGTAGGTTTGTTATTATTATTATTATTATTATTATTATTATTATTATTATTATTATTATTATTATTATTATTTCTGCTAGTGTTGGTTTTATTTCTGTCATGATGTCTACTTTTTTATTGTTTATTTTGTTGTTGTTTACATTGTTTTCATTTAGTATTTTGTTATTATGTGCTTTAATTATCATCTCTAAATTTTCGCAACCACTGTAAGATAACTTCAAGGTATTTTTATTGAAGATTTTGTGTAAGGGGTTGGTTGCTGGAAAGTGTTTTTGAATAAGATCTAGAAATTTCTTGCCAAGTTTTGTTTTTAACATTTGATTGTATGGGGCCGTATACCAAATTATGGTTCTTTTTCTTCTATTTTTACTTTTATTATAGTTGTTGGTGTTTTGTTGCCCTAGAATTTGCCGAGGCATACACTGATATATCCTCAGAAGAAATCAACATCATTAAAAAATGTAGAAAATCAGTTCTAATAAATAACAATAACCAGTGGATAAAAACTAAAATGAAAATGAGATGCTTTTCTGAAAATGGAGATGGAGAAATGGAAATTATAGAAGGGAAAATAAACGAAGCACAATACACGAGGATTTTGTCAACACATCTATTCAAGAAGCCACAGATTTAGCATTGGGCCATGACTTTATCTTCCAGCAACACAATGATTCTAAACACAACTATGAAATGGTTTAAGCATAATGGGATTACTGTTCTAAAGTGACTTGCCCAATCACCCGACCTAAATCCCATATAAAATCTGTGGAAAACGTTGAAGGAAAGGGTGTATGTAAGAGAACCCAAAACTATAATAAAATGGCTGAAACCACCAGCAAGTCTTTGTATAAAAAAGTAGGCAATTATTGAAAGCATTTGGAGGCTGTGAGGCAGAACAGAGGACATACAACTAAATATTAGTAAATGTGTTAAATACTTTTGCATATGACTAATTTGATTTGTCGTTAATACATTTCATTTCCGTTTTACCTTTAAATAGATAATATACGTTCAAAGAATGAAGTGTAAATTTCATTCACATTAATTTGATATTTTTTTAGAAATACGAAATAAATCAAGATGCCAAATACTTTTGCTACCCATTGTAACACGGGCTGTTTGACGCTTTAATTTAACATCGAATCCTCGTGTTGCTGTATTTTTATAGGGGTATGTAATCTTCAATTCGAAAATACTCCTTTCCTCAATGTAATAGCTTTATTGTTTATATATGTTAATATATTTATAGCTTATAATACGTTCGGCGGACGTTGCGGACATTGGATTCTCGCATAAAACAACATATTCCAGTTGTAACCCCTCACTGATGAAGCTCGGTTAGGATCCCCTTTTGTCTGGAAACTCGGCTCGAATCATCTGGTCCTTCCCTGAGGGTTGTTACATTGAATCATGTATGCTGAAAACGAATATCGAAGCTGCAGGCAGAAAGAAAAACAGACACGTGAATTCTACTCTACAGAATTAATTCACAAACTTATGTACAATGTTTTTAAAAATATCGTCAGTTCTTTTTTTTTTTCAAAGTTTCAATCTCTCTTCATAGACAGCATTAGACGGGTGGAGGAGGGGTCGCGTCTTCAGGGAACGGCGGTCTCCACACGATCTTTGCCCCTCAGAATCAAAAAAGTAATCTGACTAATTTTCGAGCGTATCGACACGTTGTGGTTGGGGTGGAAAGTTTCCTCAACCAATCAAATCACGCTAAACACCAGATTTTGCGGGTGTGCAATTCACCAATTTGTGATCTGCGATTTACAGATATATTAAATTCCCATGACCCCTAAGGTTATCACCCATCAATCAGCCAGTACAATATATTCTTCTAACATCCTCACATTTCCTGTTGTTGAGTTTTTTCAAATAACAAAATATCTCCGATTTTCCAACTAAAAAGTAAGTATATCTATTTTGACAATGAATTAAAATATATATCTATATTTATCAACCCTAAATCCCCGGGGCACCTGCCGTTACCCGGGATCGGTCAAAAGCTATCTTAGCATAGTTATTTGGTCCTCCTCAGGCCCCTACGGGGATTTAAAGCTCCGCAATGAAGGGAAAAATGCTCCCCAGGTTGATTACGTTACACAGCAAAGACTCACTAGGAATTTTTTTTTACCATCAGACGTTCTCAATAATACATATGGTTCGGCCATATATGAACACATGATAAATAGTCGTGGTTGTGCTTCTTGTTTAATGTGGACTTGTTTCCCCATCTCAGCAAGTCATACACTATTTTATTTTAAAAAGACTAGAAACAATATATATTAAGTCCTTTAGGCCTTTTTGCAGGCAAAAAATAAAATTTTTTAGGACATAATGTAGTTTCTATTTGATTCTTTCTCTATTTTTACTCTCGCTGTTTTGTGTTTACTGCCATATTTCGATTTCATAGATATTTTAAATCTTATTATTTCTCAGTTTAGTTCCGTTGAGCGTGGAATGAAACCGGTCAGCTTGCCTTTTCACTTTTTATTTTTTATTTATGAATTCATTATGATTAAAAATGGTCTTTATTTAGTAATTATAAAATTCTGTACCTCATAATGATTTTAATGTATATATATATATATATATATGTTGTGTGTGTGTCCATGTATATATATATATATATATATATATATGTATATGTATATATAAGTATATACACTGCTGATCATAAATTTAAGACCATTTAAAAATCTTTTTTAAACCCCCCCTTTTTTAAAAGATAGATTTTAAACTCTTCCGACTTAAGGTTGTCAATACTACAATCTAAAAGGTTATGGAAACAAAAAGCTACATTCCAAATATTTCTTTTTAAAATTTACATTTTTACTAAATTAGGCTTTTTACACATGATCAAAATTATATGACCAGAGACAAAAATTCTATTAAATTTTACGAAAAGTGTATGAAAAGTTCTACCTCCACTGCTTTTGATGACTTCAAAAATTCTTTGGGGCATGCTAGAAATAGGGGTTTACATTAAGGTGCGGGGGATCCTGCTCTAGTTTCTGAAAATGGCTTCACGAAGTTCATTTTTTGTTGAATATTGTTTGCCATTTCGATAAACTTCTCTTGCCATTCGTCCCCAAACAATTTCAATCGGGTTAAAGTCCGGTGAGCATGCAGGATGTCCCAGGAGATGGACTCCGTTTTCTTGTAGAAAGCTCAAGGTCCGTCTTGCAGTGTGTATTGCAGCATTATCCTGTTGGAATAACCATCCATCTCCACACAAACGATGACCCTACATCAACAAAGATTCGTTTTGTAGCATGCTAACATAACTAGCTGCTATCCGACGACCCTGCACCACTTGGAGCTCTATCGTTCCTCTGTAAGAAAAGGCACCCCATACCATCACGGACCCTCCATCACTCTGACGTGTGGGAAAAATTTCAAGGGGCATATTTTTGTCATGCCAATATCGCTGGAAGCCACCAGGACAATCTAAATTGAAGTTTTTCTCATCAGTAACCGGGCCTTTCTCCCACTTCTCAACGTCCCAGGTTTGGTATTCACGACCAAATCTTATGCGGTCCACTTTGTGACGTGAAAGCAATTGATTAATTTGTTTACGCTTTTTATTTACCATGCCTTTTTGTTGTAATGTGATATATTGGACTTCAATAAGCATCTGTAACCGCCTTAATTTGACTAGAAGAAAGTTTTCTATCATTCATAACAACTTGTCTGATTATCCTACTCAATGCAGGAGAAGTTTTGGGAGGTCTACAAAAGATTTTGCTTTTCCATAATGGCCAGTGTTCTTTAGAAAGTTGCAAATAACAGTTTTACTGCGATTTACCTTAGTTCCTAGCGTTCGCTGCGACAAACCTTGCTGATGGTATCCTAGAATTCGGGAGCGCTCAACTTCGGTTAGTTTTCTTGCTTTAGACATGGTATCACCTTTACACAGTGATTGCTAATCTCTAACTGAACTAAAAACATTAGAATTACCATAAATCTAACAATTTATACCCTTGGTCTATAATTTTGATCATGTGTAAAAAAGCCTAATTTAATAAAAATGCAAATTTTTAAATAAAAGTTTTGGAATGTACATTTTTGTTTCCACAACTTTTTAGATTGTAGTATTAGTAACCTTAAGTCGGAAGAGTTTAAAATCTATCCTAAAAAAAGGTTTCCTTATTCATATATATATATATATATATATACATATATATATATATATATATATATATATATATATTCATGAATGTATATATGTACATACATATATATGTACATACATACATAAATGTAATATATATGTATACATATATATATATATATACACATAAATGTAAATATGCCTATATGTAGACGCACACGCACATATATATCTATATATATATATATATATATATATATATATATATATATATATATATATACATGCATATATACATATATATATACATATATTTATTCTTCGTAATTGCACATGCATTTTAGTCTAGCTATAAGCTTTACGTAAAATGTCTTCCTCTCAGATATAATCTGCTTCAAAAAATGCAAATTCCAATCTAAAGACAATCTTTTAAATGTTCTACGCTCACTTTTACTTTATATGAGACAAATCTAAAATAAATAATATACGATGTTTTCTTATTTTTATATTTGAATAATAATTCTAAAAATAACAGAGTAACGGAATTGTTATGTAAAACCTAGGCTTGACAAACTGGCTAAAAATCTAATTTCAAAATTAAGCGTAATAAAAAAAAACGAAAATACTATTTCTAAGTATCGCACTACAAACCAACAAAAATGCTATTTCAAAATTCACTGCAGCAAGCTTACAAAACGGTTTTTTTTAAACTTAAGCGTGACAAACCAATGAAAAATAGTATTTCAAACATAAGCATGACAAACCAACGAAATGTTATTTCTGCTTGCAGTGTGACGAATTACTATTTCAATCTTAAGCGCAACAAACCAAGGAAAATATTATTTCAAAGTACAGCACGACAAACCAACGAAAATGCTATTTCCGCTTGTAGTGTGACGAATTACTATTTCAATCTTAAGCGCAACAAACCAAGGAAAATATTATTTCAAAGTACAGCACGACAAACCAACGAAAATGTTATTTCCGCTTGTAGTGTGACGAATTACTATTTCAATCTTAAGCGCAACAAACCAAGGAAAATATTATTTCAAAGTACAGCTCGACAAACCAACGAAAATGTTATTTCCGCTTGTAGTGTGACGAATTACTATTTCAATCTTAAGCGCAACAAACCAAGGAAAATATTATTTCAAAGTACAGCTCGACAAACCAATGAAAATGCTATTTCCGCTTGTAGTGTGACGAATTACTATTTCAATCTTAAGCGCAACAAACCAAGGAAAATATTATTTCAAAGTACAGCACGACAAACCAACGAAAATGTTATTTCCGCTTGTAGTGTGACGAATTACTATTTCAATCTAAAGCGCAACAAACCAAGGAAAATATTATTTCAAAGTACAGCACGACAAACCAACGAAAATGTTATTTCCGCTTGTAGTGTGACGAATTACTATTTCAATCTTAAGCGCAACAAACCAAGGAAAATATTATTTCAAAGTACAGCTCGACAAACCAACGAAAATGTTATTTCCGCTTGTAGTGTGACGAATTACTATTTCAATCTTAAGCGCAACAAACCAAGGAAAATATTATGTCAAAGTACAGCACGACAAACCAATGAAAATGCTATTTCCGCTTGTAGTGTGACGAATTACTATTTCAATCTTAAGCGCAACAAACCAAGGAAAATATTATGTCAAAGTACAGCACGACAAACCAATGAAAATGCTATTTCCGCTTGTAGTGTGACGAATTACTATTTCAATCTTAAGCGCAACAAACCAAGGAAAATATTATTTCAAAGTACAGCTCGACAAACCAACGAAAATGTTATTTCCGCTTGTAGTGTGACGAATTACTATTTCAATCTTAAGCGCAACAAACCAAGGAAAATATTATGTCAAAGTACAGCACGACAAACCAATGAAAATGCTATTTCCGCTTGTAGTGTGACGAATTACTATTTCAATCTTAAGCGCAACAAACCAAGGAAAATATTATGTCAAAGTACTGCACGACAAATCAATGAAAATGCTATTTCCGCTTGTAGTGTGACGAATTACTATTTAAATCTTAAGCGCAACAAACCAAGGAAAATATTATTTCAAAGTACAGCTCGACAAACCAACGAAAATGTTTTTTCCGCTTGTAGTGTGACGAATTACTATTTCAATCTTAAGCGCAAAAAACCAAGGAAAATATTATGTCAAAGTACAGCACGACAAACCAATGAAAATGCTATTTCCGCTTGTAGTGTGACGAATTACTATTTCAATCTTAAGCGCAACAAACCAAGGAAAATATTATGTCAAAGTACAGCACGACAAACCAATGAAAATGCTATTTCCGCTTGTAGTGTGACGAATTACTATTTCAATCTTAAGCGCAACAAACCAAGGAAAATATTATTTCAAAGTACAGCTGGACAAACCAACGAAAATGTTATTTCCGCTTGTAGTGTGACGAATTACTATTTCAATCTAAAGCGCAACAAACCAAGGAAAATATTATGTCAAAGTACAGCACGACAAACCAATGAAAATGCTATTTCCGCTTGTAGTGTGACGAATTACTATTTCAATCTTAAGCGCAACAAACCAAGGAAAATATTATGTCAAAGTACAGCACGACAAACCAATGAAAATGCTATTTCCGCTTGTAGTGTGACGAATTACTATTTCAATCTTAAGCGCAACAAACCAAGGAAAATATTATTTCAAAGTACAGCTCGACAAACCAATGAAAATGCTATTTCCGCTTGTAGTGTTACGAATTACTATTTCAATCTTAAGCGCAACAAACCAAGGAAAATATTATTTCAAAGTACAGCACGACAAACCAACGAAAATGTTATTTCCGCTTGTAGTGTGACGAATTACTATTTCAATCTTAAGCGCAACAAACCAAGGAAAATATTATTTCAAAGTACAGCACGACAAACCAACGAAAATGTTATTTCCGCTTGTAGTGTGACGAATTACTATTTCAATCTTAAGCGTAACAAACCAAGGAAAATATTATTTCAAAGTACAGCTCGACAAACCAACGAAAATGTTATTTCCGCTTGTAGTGTGACGAATTACTATTTCAATCTTAAGCGCAACAAACCAAGGAAAATATTATTTCAAAGTACAGCACGACAAACCAATGAAAATGCTATTTCCGCTTGTAGTGTGACGAATTACTATTTCAATCTTAAGCGCAACAAACCAAGGAAAATATTATGTCAAAGAACAGCACGACAAACCAATGAAAATGCTATTTCCGCTTGTAGTGTGACGAATTACTATTTCAATCTTAAGCGCAACAAACCAAGGAAAATATTATGTCAAAGTACAGCACGACAAACCAACGAAAATGCTATTTCCGCTTGTAGTGTGACGAATTACTATTTCAATCTTAAGCGCAACAAACCAAGGAAAATATTATTTCAAAGTTTAGCACGACAAACCAACGAAAATGTTATTTCCGCTTGTAGTGTGACGAATTACTATTTCAATCTTAAGCGCAACAAACCAAGGTAAATATTATGTCAAAGTACAGCACGACAAACCAATGAAAATTCTATTTCCGCTTTTAGTGTGACGAATTACTATTTCAATCTTAAGCGCAACAAACCAAGGAAAATATTATTTCAAAGTACAGCTCGACAAACCAACGAAAATGTTATTTCCGCTTGTAGTGTGACGAATTACTATTTCAATCTTAAGCGCAACAAACCAAGGAAAATATTATTTCAAAATACAGCTCGACAAACCAACGAAAATGTTATTTCCGCTTGTAGTGTGACGAATTACTATTTCAATCTTAAGCGCAACAAACCAAGGAAAATATTATGTCAAAGTACAGCACGACAAACCAATGAAAATGCTATTTCCGCTTGTAGTGTGACGAATTACTATTTCAATCTTAAGCGCAACAAACCAAGGAAAATATTATGTCAAAGTACAGCACGACAAACCAATGAAAATGCTATTTCCGCTTGTAGTGTGACGAATTTCTATTTCAATCTTAAGCGCAACAAACCAAGGAAAATATTATTTCAAAGTACAGCTCGACAAACCAACGAAAATGCTATTTCCGCTTGTAGTGTGACGAATTACTATTTCAATCTTAAACGCAACAAACCAAGGAAAATATTATGTCAAAGTACAGCACGACAAACCAATGAAAATGCTATTTCCGCTTGTAGTGTGACGAATTACTATTTCAATCTTAAGCGCAACAAACCAAGGAAAATATTATTTCAAAGTACAGCACGACAAACCAATGAAAATGCTATTTCCGCTTGTAGTGTGACGAATTACTATTTCAATCTTAAGCGCAAAAAACCAAGGAAAATATTATGTCAAAGTACAGCACGACAAACCAATGAAAATGCTATTTCCGCTTGTAGTGTGACGAATTACTATTTCAATCTTAAGCGCAACAAACCAAGGAAAATATTATGTCAAAGTACAGCACGACAAACCAATGAAAATGCTATTTCCGCTTGTAGTGTGACGAATTACTATTTCAATCTTAAGCGCAACAAACCAAGGAAAATATTATTTCAAAGTACAGCTGGACAAACCAACGAAAATGTTATTTCCGCTTGTAGTGTGACGAATTACTATTTCAATCTAAAGCGCAACAAACCAAGGAAAATATTATGTCAAAGTACAGCACGACAAACCAATGAAAATGCTATTTCCGCTTGTAGTGTGACGAATTACTATTTCAATCTTAAGCGCAACAAACCAAGGAAAATATTATGTCAAAGTACAGCACGACAAACCAATGAAAATGCTATTTCCGCTTGTAGTGTGACGAATTACTATTTCAATCTTAAGCGCAACAAACCAAGGAAAATATTATTTCAAAGTACAGCTCGACAAACCAATGAAAATGCTATTTCCGCTTGTAGTGTTACGAATTACTATTTCAATCTTAAGCGCAACAAACCAAGGAAAATATTATTTCAAAGTACAGCACGACAAACCAACGAAAATGTTATTTCCGCTTGTAGTGTGACGAATTACTATTTCAATCTTAAGCGCAACAAACCAAGGAAAATATTATTTCAAAGTACAGCACGACAAACCAACGAAAATGTTATTTCCGCTTGTAGTGTGACGAATTACTATTTCAATCTTAAGCGTAACAAACCAAGGAAAATATTATTTCAAAGTACAGCTCGACAAACCAACGAAAATGTTATTTCCGCTTGTAGTGTGACGAATTACTATTTCAATCTTAAGCGCAACAAACCAAGGAAAATATTATTTCAAAGTACAGCACGACAAACCAATGAAAATGCTATTTCCGCTTGTAGTGTGACGAATTACTATTTCAATCTTAAGCGCAACAAACCAAGGAAAATATTATGTCAAAGTACAGCACGACAAACCAATGAAAATGCTATTTCCGCTTGTAGTGTGACGAATTACTATTTCAATCTTAAGCGCAACAAACCAAGGAAAATATTATGTCAAAGTACAGCACGACAAACCAACGAAAATGCTATTTCCGCTTGTAGTGTGACGAATTACTATTTCAATCTTAAGCGCAACAAACCAAGGAAAATATTATTTCAAAGTTCAGCACGACAAACCAACGAAAATGTTATTTCCGCTTGTAGTGTGACGAATTACTATTTCAATCTTAAGCGCAACAAACCAAGGTAAATATTATGTCAAAGTACAGCACGACAAACCAATGAAAATTCTATTTCCGCTTTTAGTGTGACGAATTACTATTTCAATCTTAAGCGCAACAAACCAAGGAAAATATTATTTCAAAGTACAGCTCGACAAACCAACGAAAATGTTATTTCCGCTTGTAGTGTGACGAATTACTATTTCAATCTTAAGCGCAACAAACCAAGGAAAATATTATTTCAAAATACAGCTCGACAAACCAACGAAAATGTTATTTCCGCTTGTAGTGTGACGAATTACTATTTCAATCTTAAGCGCAACAAACCAAGGAAAATATTATGTCAAAGTACAGCACGACAAACCAATGAAAATGCTATTTCCGCTTGTAGTGTGACGAATTACTATTTCAATCTTAAGCGCAACAAACCAAGGAAAATATTATGTCAAAGTACAGCACGACAAACCAATGAAAATGCTATTTCCGCTTGTAGTGTGACGAATTTCTATTTCAATCTTAAGCGCAACAAACCAAGGAAAATATTATTTCAAAGTACAGCTCGACAAACCAACGAAAATGCTATTTCCGCTTGTAGTGTGACGAATTACTATTTCAATCTTAAACGCAACAAACCAAGGAAAATATTATGTCAAAGTACAGCACGACAAACCAATGAAAATGCTATTTCCGCTTGTAGTGTGACGAATTACTATTTCAATCTTAAGCGCAACAAACCAAGGAAAATATTATTTCAAAGTACAGCACGACAAACCAATGAAAATGCTATTTCCGCTTGTAGTGTGACGAATTACTATTTCAATCTTAAGCGCAACAAACCAAGGAAAATATTATTTCAAAGTACAGCTCGACAAACCAATGAAAATGTTGTTTCCGCTTGTAGTGTGACGAATTACTATTTCAATCTTAAGCGCAACAAACCAAGGAAAATATTATGTCAAAGTACAGCACGACAAACCAATGAAAATGCTATTTCCGCTTGTAGTGTGACGAATTACTATTTCAATCTTAAGCGCAACAAACCAAGGAAAATATTATGTCAAAGTACAGCTCGACAAACCAATGAAAATGTAATTTCCGCTTGCAGTGTGACGAATTACTATTTCAATCTTAAGCGCAACAAACCAAGGAAAATATTATTTCAAAGTACAGCACGACAAACCAATGAAAATGCTATTTCCGCTTGTAGTGTGACGAATTACTATTTCAATCTTAAGCGCAACAAACCAAGGAAAATATTATTTCAAAGTACAGCTCGACAAACCAATGAAAATATTATTTCCACTTGTAGTGTGACGAATTACTATTTCAATCTTAAGCGCAACAAACCAAGGAAAATATTATGTCAAAGTACAGCACGACAAACCAATGAAAATGCTATTTCCGCTTGTAGTGTGACGAATTACTATTTCAATCTTAAGCGCAACAAACCAAGGAAAATATTATTTCAAAGTACAGCTCGACAAACCAATGAAAATGTTATTTCCGCTTGTAGTGTGACGAATTACTATTTCAATCTTAAGCGCAACAAACCAAGGAAAATATTATGTCAAAGTACAGCACGACAAACCAATGAAAATGCTATTTCCGCTTGTAGTGTGACGAATTACTATTTCAATCTTAAGCGCAACAAACCAAGGAAAATATTATTTCAAAGTACAGCTCGACAAACCAATGAAAATGTTATTTCCGCTTGTAGTGTGACGAATTACTATTTCAATCTTAAGCGCAACAAACCAAGGAAAATATTATGTCAAAGTACAGCACGACAAACCAATGAAAATGCTATTTCCGCTTGTAGTGTGACGAATTACTATTTCAATCTTAAGCGCAACAAACCAAGGAAAATATTATGTCAAAGTACAGCTCGACAAACCAATGAAAATGTTATTTCCGCTTGCAGTGTGACGAATTACTATTTCAATCTTAAGCGCAACAAACCAAGCAAAATATTATTTCAAAGTACAGCACGACAAACCAATGAAAATGCTATTTCCGCTTGTAGTGTGACGAATTACTATTTCAATCTTAAGCGCAACAAACGAAGGAAAATATTATTTCAAAGTACAGCTCGACAAACCAATGAAAATGTTATTTCCGCTTGTAGTGTGACGAATTACTATTTCAATCTTAAGCGCAACAAACCAAGGAAAATATTATGTCAAAGTACAGCACGACAAACAAATGAAAATGCTATTTCCGCTTGTAGTGTGACGAATTACTATGTCAATCTTAAGCGCAACAAACCAAGGAAAATATTATTTCAAAGTACAGCACGACAAACCAACAAAATGTTATTTCCGCTTGTAGTGTGACGAATTACTATTTCAATCTTAAGCGCAACAAACCAAGGAAAATATTATGTCAAAGTACAGCTCGACAAACCAATGAAAATGTTATTTCCGCTTGTAGTGTGACGAATTACTATTTCAATCTTAAGCGCAACAAACCAAGGAAAATATTATGTCAAAGTACAGCACGACAAACCAATGAAAATGCTATTTCCTCTTGTAGTGTGACGAATTACTATTTCAATCTTAAGCGCAACAAACCAAGGAAAATATTATTTCAAAGTACAGCTCGACAAACCAACGAAAATGCTATTTCCGCTTGTAGTGTGACGAATTACTATTTCAATCTTAAGCGCAACAAACCAAGGAAAATATTATGTCAAAGTACAGCACGACAAACCAATGAAAATGCTATTTCCGCTTGTAGTGTGACGAATTACTATTTCAATCTTAAGCGCAACAAACCAAGGAAAATATTATTTCAAAGTACAGCACGACAAACCAACGAAAATGTTATTTCCGCTTGTAGTGTGACGAATTACTATTTCAATCTTAAGCGCAACAAACCAAGGAAAATATTATGTCAAAGTACAGCACGACAAACCAATGAAAATGCTATTTCCGCTTGTAGTGTGACGAATTACTATTTCAATCTTAAGCGCAACAAACCAAGGAAAATATTATGTCAAAGTACAGCACGACAAACCAATGAAAATGCTATTTCCGCTTGTAGTGTGACGAATTACTATTTCAATCTTAAGCGCAACAAACCAAGGAAAATATTATTTCAAAGTACAGCACGACAAACCAACGAAAATGTTATTTCCGCTTGTAGTGTGACGAATTACTATTTCAATCTTAAGCGCAACAAACCAAGGAAAATATTATGTCAAAGTACAGCACGACAAACCAATGAAAATGCTATTTCTGCTTGTAGTGTGACGAATTACTATTTCAATCTTAAGCGCAACAAACCAAGGAAAATATTATGTCAAAGTACAGCACGACAAACCAATGAAAATGCTATTTCCGCTTGTAGTGTGACGAATTACTATTTCAATCTTAAGCGCAACAAACCAAGGAAAATATTATTTCAAAGTACAGCTCGACAAACCAACGAAAATGTTATTTCCGCTTGTAGTGTGACGAATTACTATTTCAATCTTAAGCGCAACAAACCAAGGAAAATATTATGTCAAAGTACAGCACGACAAACCAATGAAAATGCTATTTCCGCTTGTAGTGTGACGAATTACTATTTCAATCTTAAGCGCAACAAACCAAGGAAAATATTATTTCAAAGTACAGCTCGACAAACCAACGAAAATGTTATTTCCGCTTGTAGTGTGACGAATTACTATTTCAATCTTAAGCGCAACAAACCAAGGAAAATATTATTTCAAAGTACAGCACGACAAACCAACGAAAATGCTATTTCCGCTTGTAGTGTGACGAATTACTATTTCAATCTTAAGCGCAACAAACCAAGGAAAATATTATTTCAAAGTTCAGCACGACAAACCAACGAAAATGTTATTTCCGCTTGTAGTGTGACGAATTACTATTTCAATCTTAAGCGCAACAAACCAAGGAAAATATTATGTCAAAGTACAGCACGACAAACCAATGAAAATTCTATTTCCGCTTGTAGTGTGACGAATTACTATTTCAATCTTAAGCGCAACAAACCAAGGAAAATATTATTTCAAAGTACAGCTCGACAAACCAACGAAAATGTTATTTCCGCTTGTAGTGTGACGAATTACTATTTCAATCTTAAGCGCAACAAACCAAGGAAAATATTATGTCAAAGTACAGCACGACAAACCAATGAAAATGCTATTTCCGCTTGTAGTGTGACGAATTACTATTTCAATCTTAAGCGCAACAAACCAAGGAAAATATTATTTCAAAGTACAGCTCGACAAACCAACGAAAATGTTATTTCCGCTTGTAGTGTGACGAATTACTATTTCAATCTTAAGCGCAACAAACCAAGGAAAATATTATTTCAAAGTACAGCACGACAAACCAACGAAAATGCTATTTCCGCTTGTAGTGTGACGAATTACTATTTCAATCTTAAGCGCAACAAACCAAGGAAAATATTATTTCAAAGTTCAGCACGACAAACCAACGAAAATGTTATTTCCGCTTGTAGTGTGACGAATTACTATTTCAATCTTAAGCGCAACAAACCAAGGAAAATATTATTTCAAAGTACAGCTCGACAAACCAACGAAAATGTTATTTCCGCTTGTAGTGTGACGAATTACTATTTCAATCTTAAGCGCAACAAACCAAGGAAAATATTATGTCAAAGTACAGCACGACAAACCAATGAAAATGCTATTTCCGCTTGTAGTGTGACGAATTACTATTTCAATCTTAAGCGCAACAAACCAAGGAAAATATTATGTCAAAGTACAGCACGACAAACCAATGAAAATGCTATTTCCGCTTGTAGTGTGACGAATTACTATTTCAATCTTAAGCGCAACAAACCAAGGAAAATATTATGTCAAATTACAGCACGACAAACCAATGAAAATGCTATTTCCGCTTGTAGTGTGACGAATTACTATTTCAATCTTAAGCGCAACAAACCAAGGAAAATATTATGTCAAAGTACAGCACGACAAACCAATGAAAATGTTATTTCCGCTTGTAGTGTGACGAATTCCTATTTCAATCTTAAGCGCAACAAACCAAGGAAAATATTATTTCAAAGTACAGCTCGACAAACCAACGAAAATGTTATTTCCGCTTGTAGTGTGACGAATTACTATTTCAATCTTAAGCGCAACAAACCAAGGAAAATATTATGTCAAAGTACAGCACGACAAACCAATGAAAATGCTATTTCCGCTTGTAGTGTGACGAATTACTATTTCAATCTTAAGCGCAACAAACCAAGGAAAATATTATGTCAAAGTACAGCACGACAAACCAATGAAAATGCTCTTTCTGCTTGTAGTGTGACGAATTACTATTTCAATCTTAAGCGCAACAAACCAAGGAAAATATTATTTCAAAGTACAGCACGACAAACCAACGAAAATGTTATTTCCGCTTGTAGTGTGACGAATTACTATTTCAATCTTAAGCGCAACAAACCAAGGAAAATATTATGTCAAAGTACAGCACGACAAACCAATGAAAATGCTATTTCAAATTGGCCGCAGCAAACTAACAAAAAATGGTTGTAAAACCTGCCGGACCATGAATATTCTATTTTAAATGTTAGCTTCACAAACCAACAACATGCTGTGTCAAACGTAAGCGCAATAAACCAACGAAACTTTAATAAAACAAATAAATAGTGTTTTTAAAACTGAAGTTTGGAAAACAATAGAAATGCTATTTCCACCTGTAATGTGACGAATTGCTATTTCTTGAAAAGAACCCAATAAAATGCTCAATCGCAAATGTGAGAGCTAAAATACAAATCATTTATATATAGAAACTATATGTTAGATATTTCGTGGGTGTACCCTGGTTTCATTGCAGCTGACATGCTTTTAAAAAGCTTTCAAAAATCCAAGCTAATCATCAACAATCGCGAAATTAAGAAGAAATGGAAGAATAGCGTTCAAAACGAAGTCATCGGTAGAAAACAGTTTAACACAAAGTAGTTTTTCTTGTGAAGGCGAACTGCATATTTATATAGCAAAGTATCACGACATTAATATAATTGCTAAACATTGATGTTGTTTGAATTCTGGTTTTGAAGACGTATTTCAATTTAGCTGCCCTTTAATAGAAATACTTTTATGAAAAGCCTTCCAAAAGGCAGATCTTCTGCAAAAAGCATAGTACGTCTCTGAAATATGTAACATATAGTTTTTTATATACATCATATATATATATATATATATATATATAAAATATATATATAGTTATGTTCTTGGAAAAAAGGATTCCAGCAGAGTACTCTATTATAACGAAGTAAATCCAAAAATAAGAGCGTAATACTTATATTTATATGTTCAGCAAGTGACGGTGAGGTAAGTCATCGGTATCGTCCGTTACAAACCTGATAATAGGGGGTTGCTTTTGGTACCCATATAAACCTCTCTTCAGCCGATCCCCATCTGTTTTATAACCGGAACAGGAAACATACACACACATTACAAGATCTCGTGCAAATCTCGTTTTTTTTAACAACCTTAAAATTCAAATAATAGAATTTTTAAAATTGTCCGTTTAATATTTATTTTTAGCGTTCAAAATATTAAACGAACAAAAGAGAGCTTGATATGGGTATCAAAAACGGTTCCCTATGATCAGGTTTGAAACCGACAGTACCAATGACTTATTTTATCTACAATGTGTATATATATATATATATATATATATAAAACATATTTTAGTCATCGACATACAGACCTGTTTCGTTGTTTCACAACTCATCAGTGCCGCTAGACTAACACCTCTCCGAAGCCGAGGATCGAACCTAGAACCGTCGTGATGACAGTCGGCAGTCCTACCCCCTGACTACGGAATCGATGGCCGAAATTAAACTGTCCGAACGTCTATTTAAATAAACATCCGTCCGCCACTCGTAGAGGGCTCAAACGTTTGTTTGTAAACAAACCGCGAGCTTCGCATTATTTCAGCTAAATTAAGTAGCGAGTAAGATAATTTACGAGAGTGCTCTACCGAAGTGCAAATGGTAATTAATAAAAACTGAAGAAAGTGCTGAATACATTCTGTAAAAGTCTGAGGAAGCTCAATACATTTCTGTAAAAGTCTGAGGAAGCTACAGACGGCCAAAAAAACCGCCGGGTAGCTGAAACAATAATGTAACTTAACAGAAAGATGCGGTAATAAAAAAATAAAACGTATATATATATATATATATATATATATATATATATATATATATATATATATATATATATATTTAACTTTTGGTAAACTAGGGGACTTTATAAGAACTTTGGATCCCACAACAAAAATACTTGCACGAAAACAAGAAAAATTCGAAAGAAAGATAAAAAAAGAAGAACGAAGATCCTCTTCAATAAAATATGCGCGAATATATATATATATATATATATATATATATATATATATATATATATATATATATATATAACCCTTCTGAATAAACTTTTGCAGGCGATGAACGAAAGCTAAGCATGAGGGTCCAGAATGCACTTTTTGATACGAGAGTTGTTCCAAAAATATAGCCTCTTTTCTTTGAAGGAAAAAAGTTGAAAAGCTACAAAAACGAGAGTGATACCATTTAAACGAGTGACCTTTTCTGCTACAGAATTTATTAACCTACATAGTCAATACCATTCGCAATCGACTTTTGCCAGGAAATCAATGACGTATTTGCTTTTGACGCACATTCATTACAGGGATTGTTTTCTTAGACTCTTCCACGGTCAATATCTGCAACAGAGGGATGAAATTTTCAGGTCACGAATGCAGTTATCATTATGATGCAATTTGTAATCTCCTCTGATCCATTTATCTTTTGAGCGCCCTCCGTATATCAATGTATTTTTTAGATTGTTTTTCTATCAAATTAATTTTTTTAAAAATAAGAAAAAATAAATAAAAAGACTTACTCTCTGTCACTGAGCAATACTTTTTTTTTACAAACGAAATGTTGTATTAACACAAGCAATAACTATTGAAATGTTACAAATGTCTGGGAAAGAGACGCCAGGACTTAATTAGGTGACGAAACACTTAGAGTTTTCAAGAATCCCCCCCCCCGACCAATTTTCTAAAAACAGCATCGCACATCGAGTTTAAACACGCAAGCAAAAAAAAAGAGGACATTTTAAAAATATAAAACGTTAAAAATAAAACGTCAACAAATTCGTTTCATTCGAATTCGTTCTGTTATCTTTAGTTGCAATTTAAAATAATGAGGGCTCATGGGAGATCATTTGAATTAGAAGGAAAGCAAATTAAAGCAGAATTTGAGAGATTAACATGAAAATAGGAAACGGGAGGTAGTTAGGTAAGAGGTGGAGGGAAGGTAGGGATATAAGATGCTGAGGTGATAAAGATGGAGAGATTTACACATAAAGAAAACACGTTAAAAGAAATGTATAAAAAGAAAAGGAAAGGAGAGCAATTATATTTAAAAGAAGATAGAGAGAAAGTGATGGTTTGAATTGTTTTGTTTTACGGCATGTCAACCCTTTTTTCGGGTTATTAAATGCCGACTCCGTTTATTTTGTGAAATGTTTTAATGCTTTAAGTTCAAATATTTATTAATGGTGTCTGAATTGTTTTGTTTTACGGCATATCAACCCGTTTTTGGTTTCTTTTATGCTGAATCCAGTAATTTTAGAAAAAAGGTTTTATGCGTCAATTACTTTATATTTTGAAATATTAATTTTCGATATTTGGTTTGGTTGTTTTGTTTTACGATGTATCAACCTCTATTTAGATTATTTAATGCCGAATCCACTAATTTGGGAAAAAAATGTTTTATGCTTCAAGTTCTTTAAATCTGCAAATATTTGTTCATGGTTAGTTTTGTTGTTTTTGTTTGTTTTTGTTTTGTTTTTTTTTACGGCATATCAACGCTTTTCGGGTTATTTAATGCCGAATCCAATAATTTTGGAAGAACTTTTTATGCTTCAATTGCTTTGTATCTTCAAATATATATAGGGTAGATAAAACAAATAATACATAGAGATGAAAGATTCCTCTCCCCTAATAATAAAACATATGTTCAATATCTGCTTTTGTTTTTTCATTGTTTATACGGCCCGAGCAACGCCGGGTAGCCCTGCTAGTCAAATATAGTTTTACGATGTTTTGTTTTGCTGTTTTCTTTTACAGCATATCAGCCCTTTTCGTTTTATTCTATGCTGAGTCCATTTTTGGAAAGGATCGACACGCTGAGTTCGTTGTATCTTCAAATATCTGTTCATGTTGTTCGTTTGGATTTGGTAGAGAGAAATAAAAAGCTATGCAAGAGAAAAGGGGATGTTGTATTCGGTGAATTAAAACATTTAAGAAAGGGAGAAAGAGAGCAAATAAAAAACAGAGATGAAGACGATGCTTAAAAGAGAGAAAGTGAAAGAGAGAATGGCAATAAGGCGAAAAAAGATAAGGAGAAAAGGAAGGAACACAAGAAGAAGGAGATGAATAGATCGAAGGGTAAAAGGAGAAGGTGAACGTGTATAGTTAATGATAGAAAATTACGAGTGAGAGACAGGTGGAAAGGGAAAGAAGGAAAGAAATAAGGAAAAAAGTGCACTGTTGTGTCGTGGAACAACAGTGAAAATAAGAACAATCAAGTCGAGATTCGGTTAAGGAACAAGTGTATTAACAAAAATGTACAAAGATAGGAAAGCGGGTATATCTGCTGGGTACTCGGCTCGCAGTTGAAGTGCAGTCGCATCTCTCTCACCGGTGTTGGGATTACTAGCGATATTTATAGTGCTAATCTGTGTAAATTCCTCTGCTCAAGGAAGGCCGGTATAACAGAACAATAATATTTTGTCTTTTTCTTTCTTGTATCTCCCCCTCTCTCTCTCTCGCGCGCGCCCGCGTATGTCCTCTTTTTTCTATCTCCGTGTTATTTTCTTTTTCTTTCTATTATATATATATATATATATATGTATATATATATATACTAGCAGAATTACCCGTCGTTGACTGGGTTCAAAAACAGCCTACAGAAAATGGACTGTGATTGATGAAAGTATGATAGGTTATGAAAAGGAGTGGGTGTAAAGAGATAGGTTTTGATACTCAAAAATTTTACCCTAAGCTAAATATGATAAAAGTAAAGATAATTTTCGCGAAAATATATTTCTTTATATCAACTTTGTTTCCATTCGTAGTCAAGAATGACCAACAAAATGATGTTTCCTTAAAAAGAGAAAATGTTATATATATATATATATATATATATATATATATATATATATATATATATAAATATATATATAATAATATAACTATACCAGAAATAAACGTTACCATAGTAAATAAAAGTTATTTTATGGTAGAAAAGTTCATTGGTTTGTATTTTTAAGTAGTTTGCAAAAACAAAATTTTAATTCACGAAACGGTTTTAAAAAATCATAATGGCAGCGACTTTCAAATGGAGAGCCCCGTTTTCAGTTTGACGGAGGGACACCTGAACATTCTGTGTTAACAATTTGAGAGAGTTCCGTCAACCTAAGGAATATTTATAAATATATTTTAATGTTTTCCGTTATTTGTGCTTAAGGAATATTCGATTATGCTATGTGTAGTTTATATAAAAATTCATTAAAGTAGTTATCGCCTCAAATTTCGTTTTAATTTCGGTTCAATGAAATTATTTCAAGTAAAGAGTATTGAAAACTATTTCAAAACCAAAAAAAACATGAACTGAACTTTTATTGACTATGGTAAAATTTATTTCTTGTATATTTATTTTTTTTTCGTGTAGTCGTTTGTTGGCTTTTCTGCTAAACATTCTTACTAAATAATATCGACGAAATATCGAAAACAAAGAAACAAAAATGTTTGGAAAATAATGAAGCTTCACTTACTTTAGTAAAATAATCCGAAACGGCAAAATAAGATATTAAAAAGTAAACACGTAATTACTTTAGTTTTTTAAAGCAAAGAATCGATATAAATAGGAATAAGAAGAAAATGGCGCCCTTTTCAAGCAGAACATCTTCGTTTCAGTTTTACAGTATTGAACGGTGTAGTATTGCGCCGTCGGATTCAGGGTTATACTATTGCAATGTAAAGAACACGCAGAAACGGTTGTAATCAACTGAATTCCTTCTAGTACACTGACAAAACAAAGAAACAGATATATAAATAAAAATTAAAAGGTTATGTAAATACTTTTAAAAAGACACGTAATCACATGAGCAGGATTTTTCCCTTCTTTTGACATGATAACAAGTAGCGTTCTCTTTTTTTATTATTTATCTATTTATCTATTTTCGAAAGAGTGCCACGTGCAAGTGGAGTAAGAAAAAAAGAGAGTTATGCAAAATTTGTGTCGAGAATTGTCTAAAGTTCCGACTTTTCTTTTTGCTAACACTTTGATAAGAACGTGAATTTATTAGGTGAATTTATTCGATACAATATGATTCAACTTAAAAAAATAAATAAAAGCTAACATGAATCAAGATTAAAGTTAAAGTGTTACACTCATCTCTTTTAAAAAAAAAAACTTAGAAAACTTTGTGACATATTTACATTCTATGGAGGCCAGGCGCGAACGAACACCCAATAATTTTATTATACCATATTTCTTTAAACTGAAACATAATTATCAAAGTATACTTACGCAAATAGATATGAAAAGTCTTTAATAAAGTTTGTGGCATATTTCCATGGAGTACAGACGCGAACCCAGATCCCACAATTTTATATAACATCCCTATTTAAGTTGAAACATACTTATCAAAGTATTCTTATGTACATCTGTACCAAACCCCTTGTAAACGTTTTTTATCATTTTTTTATTTCCATATTTTGAGGGCCAGGCGCGAACTCAGACCCCACAATTTTAATGAACCACCGTTCTGCCAGATCAAACATACCCATTCCTTATCCTCGATACATTTTCTATCATATATAATCAGTTTTTTTTAAATAGTCAACCATATAGGAGCCTATTCGTGACTAGACACACACACATCCGTTCAGCTTTATATATATATATATATATATATATATATATATATATATATATATATATATATATATCTGTGGAAATATATTTTCTTATAATATATAAAATCCTTATTTAAGAAGCTCAATTTAATTACAGGGCAATATACAGAATAAATTTTAAAAAAAACTATATTCCAAAGTTCATGATGGTTGCCATCCTATAATTTATTCTTTTAATTCAGTTGACATTTACAATTCGTGACAGTATCTGTTTCGCAGTGCAAAATCAATCACTTAATTATCATATCAATCGGATTAATTATTATTTCAATAGATCCACTGATGATATAATATTTATGTGCTTGATTTTGCACTACGAAACAGATACTGTCACGAATTGTAAATGTCAACTGAATAAGGAAATGAATTATAAGATGGTCAACATCATGAACTTTGGAATAGTGTTTCGTCATTTATTCACTATATATATATATATATATATATATATATATATATATAAAATAAAAATTACAATTAAATTTACCAAAATGATTCAAGATGGTAAGATTAAAGCATATTATAAATATTAACGAATTAAAATTTATAAAATTATATCAGCCAGATATGAAAGCTCGATAAAACCAAATAGGAAATAGAGCTTATAATATGAGCAAACAGTTAATAAAATATGTTAAAAAACACTTTGAAATGAGTTTAAAACATATTTAATCTGAAAAGGAAACACTAGATAAATGGATAGTTCTTAATCCGCGGAGTTTCGAAGAAATACTCTCCTTCTCATCAGAGGGTAGGAATTAGCATTATGCGGGATCGGATTTTGCATGCAGTAAAGAAGTATTTGATGAAACAACAAGTAAGTCAAAGATCAAATACTTCTGCATGCAAAATCCGATCCTGCATTTTGCTAATTCCTACCCTCTGATGAGAAGGAAAGTATTTCTTCGAAACTCCGCGGATTAAGAACTATCCATTTATCTAGTGTTTCCTTTTCAGATTAAATATGTTTTTAACTCATTGAAAAGTTATTTTTTTTACTCATATATATATATATATATATATATATATGAAAATTTTGAGGGTGTACAGAATTTAATAATGGCTAAATACAGACCAATCAACATGACGATTAAAAAGTAAACAATGATAATAAAGGTTAGCTAATCAGGTTTCGTTCCGCGCTAAACAGACTTAAATCGAGGAAAATACGATTTTGAAAAAGTCATGAATATGGTGGGGGAGAAAAAAAGCGAAAAATAAACGGGGGAAAAATTACATGAAAATTAAATTAAGTCCTAAAAGATTTCCTTTTTGCTTGCAAAGAGAAGGTCTCAAAGACATAATAAATATAGTTTCTATAATTTTTTAATGAAAAGGCGAGTGCAACTTACTCAAGATCGTAAAAATGTCAGCACTGAAATTCGTGACACAGGCATGGTTACTGATAAGGCGCTTGCAAATATATATATATATGTTTGTTTGAAGTAGCTGAGTGGTCTTGGTTACAGTATTTGAGTAATACAATCTAGTAGATCGCCTTAACGAACGTAGTTAGTAATATTGGGGATGTTTATATTATATGTGTGTATATTGTATACATATACGTGTCTAATTTCGGATATCGTCTAGTGATATAAAATGTTCTTCTAATGAATATGTGTATACATGGTATACATATATATGAAGACACGTATATACATACGTCATATAAATGACTGTGATACGTTTATACAAACGTATATATATATATATACAAACGTATATATATATATATATATATATAGATACGTTTGTATAAACGTATCACAATCATTTATATGACGTGTGTATATACGTGTCTTCATCTAATCTAGTTATTTTATTGTTCGTTAAATTGCTGCGTGTATAACACTTACAGCAGTGTTGATATATCAACAGATATAGTCTAACAACGGATATGTGACGTTTACAGCAAAAAAAAGCAACAACAACAGTCTCTGCGTATTTTGCATCGATGAATAGGAAAAACATACATGATCCATTTTTGATCTTGTTTGACGGATCATCGGAAAAGTGCAAATTAAGATTCGTACAACTCGAAATCTTGGTGGTAACTGCAGCAGCTTTATTTACCGAATGTTTCGCCCATCGGAAAGCTGCGACACTGGTCACAGACCATCGCCATTTCTGATCCCCTCTACTGGCAGCCATGACAATCTGAAGACCGTCTCTCTCTCTCTCTCTCTCTCTCTCTCTCTCTCGGCTCGTTTTGCTCTTTCTTACTCCCGACTCTTGATTAACAATGATACGTGTTTTTCAAACTCTACCTTAAGTCCACGTCATTTGAAGTGATCTATATCTAATGCTATGTCAGACTCTGAAGGTCAACCTATTTATAAATTATTGTTTTTTTTTCTTAAAAATGTTCCTATTGAAACATCTTAACATACATAATATTATCTGCTAGTCCGGACAATATTTAACAATATGATTAAGCTGTAGGCTTTTCTACTAGATTGCTCTAGACCTGTGTATTATAGCTTACGCCAGCCAATTATATTCTTGTGAAGAGTAACCCGGATGTAATCATATTCATTATGTAAATGAAATAAAAAAAGAAGGAGAAAAACAGCAGACAATAAATGGAGGAAAGTAATGAAATAGAGAGGTATAATACGAAGAAAAAAAGAGAAGAAGAAAAGGATAAAATAAAAATAAATGTAGATGAGGAAAAAGGAAAAACCTAGAGGAATATAAAGAGAGAAAAGTGAAAAAGAAAGAGGAAAATAAAGTATAGCAATGGTGAAAGGGGAGAAGAGAATAAAAGGAAAAGAAAGTAGACAAGAAAAGACGAAGAAAAAAGAAAGACAGAAAATAAGCAAATATAGAAGAATTGAACAAGGAAGTGGAAAAAGAAATATCCATTCTTAATTAAAATGCCAACTGATTTGTTAAAATATACTGGCTGAGAGGGAAGAGAAATATAACATCAATAGAAATAGTGGGAATTTTACAGATTTCAGGTCAGGATTAAATGTTTTAACAATGATAGCCGATAGAGTAAAACTGACAAATGGCGAAAGCGACAAATGAATAGTGCTTGTACGAATGGATCAAAATGCATATAGTTAAGAGTACGATAGACAGATAATGACCACCGATCCCGACACTTCTGAGGGTTTTGTTCCTAATCTATTAAAATTGTATCACTATCTTTAAGTAAATAATTATTCTTTCCTTCTCGGTTGAGCCAATTTTTTATTTTCGACCCAACCAAAATGTCCCTTTTCTAGAGACCCGTGTTTATCTTAACATCAAAATCCGACCTTTACCCTCGTGAGGAGGCAAGTATATGGGGGCATAGAGAAGAATAGACGGAGAGGAGAAAATAAAATCAACGATAGCAATTAGCTTCGTATACATTAAAATATATGAAAAGAAATTATATGTAAAAGACCACATTTCAAAAATAAAAAAAAACTTACAGAAAACAACCAAAAACCGTTAGAAAATACAAAATATCACACGAATTATAGTGAAATAAATTCGTCTTTCCAGGTGGAACGTTTTTAGTAGTGCAATTTTCTCGCTTTTATTTTCTCGTGCTTTTATTTTCCGCCATTTTATTTATTGTGTAGAACGTAAACAATATCAAAGGCACGAATGGAAGACAAGTGTCAAAATGACTGTCAAAATTGGCCCGGGAGGAATGCTTATGATTTGACGCCATTCCAAGAAATTTGGAAACCCCTTATGGCTGTGAAATGAAATGTAAATTGACGAAGCCATAGCAAATATTCCGTAATCTTTATTCTTTTCCCTTCATTTCGCCTCCAGGCGTTGCCGTCTGCTTAAATTCAAGTATCACCTTTAAGAGATTCTATGTTTTTTTAACTTTCATTTTTATTTTCTATTTATTTATTTTTTTCAACATAAAATCAAAATATGAATACATTACAAAAAGCAAAATAGATTACAAATTGGCTCAAATAAAGGTAGTGGCGAAAGAAAGCAACGATTTTAGAATATAAATAAAATAGAAAAAAGAGAAATGAAATAATCAATAATGACAAATAAAAAATACATAACAAATATATGAACAATTTGAAATTTATATAAACAATTATTGTGTGTATTCATTTTTTTTGCGGTCTTTTATCCTCATATTCATAGTTGTTATTTCACCATATTTCGACCAACTCATCATCCCAACCATCCTAAAAAAGCCAAAAATTGATGTTTTCCCTATTTTTTTTAATCGGGATCAACACTTATCAAGGCTCGAAGTTTACTCAAGGATAATGATGGTAAGGTGGTGGTGAAGTAATTCTTCATGGTGTAAATTGCGTGGAATTTTATTATTGATGATGATGACTTAACAGGAACTTGTTTACATTAGATTTGAAGGCTGTCATGTTGTATTTAGCCGGGAAGGATGCCAGCGAAAACGTAGTGAAATAACAACAACAATGATGAAGATGAGAATAACTGTCCGCCAAAAAATGAACTTAATTTTTTATAAACATTTGTAATTTTTCATTTACTGATTTATTTTATCTTTAATCATTTTTAAATCCTTTGAGATGAGACTTCGTAATTTGTGTATTCATTTTTTATATTTTTTTTTCGACCTGCTATCCTCAGCTTTATACTTGTTTCACTACGTTTTAGCCAACTCAGTATTCCTATCGGGTCGTGGTTACCAACCTGAAAAGAAACCAGAGAATGAGTTGGCCGAAAAGTGGTTAAACAACAACTATGAAGATGAGAATAACAGACCACAAAAACAAATGAATACACAAATTATAGAGGCTAATCACCAAGAGTTCAAAAAATAAAATAATAAATAATAAAATAATATATAAAAAGATTAAGTTGAAATAAATGATTCAATTTAAGTTAAAGATAATAAAGTGGGCTCCCTCTACCATGGTAGAAAATTACTCACACCAGAGAACATCCTATATCTTTACAAAGCCACAATTCGTCGATGCATGCAGTATTGGTGCCACATCTGGACCGGTGCTTCTATCACTAGTCTCTCACTCTTAGACAGGCTCCAAAAAAGAGTTTAAAATCTAATAGGTCCCGCATTGTCAGTCAATCTCCAACCTCTGTCCCATCGCCGCCTATCGCATCCTTGTGTCTGTTTTACACACACTTTAATGAAATGTGCTCTGAAAAACTCAAAGCACTTGTGGCACCCAATTTACTAACAACATACTCATCGGCTAACCCGACAGGCAGTAAAACCCCACTTTGGAATTACCTCCCTGTTTCCTGCTTCCATGGCTGTACTAAACTACAGACATTTAAATGTAATGTGAACGGCCATTTCGCTGCCCGAGTCGCCACCGTCTCTTTGCAGAGATGAGTTCAAATAGTAGCCCTTTACGTTTTAAGTGGCAATATGCTTTATTTGGGATGAAAAAAGAATGTTAAAATAAAATGGAATAAAATGAACACATGTATTTATTAAAGAAATAAAAATCAAATAGCAAAAAAAAAAAAAAAAGATGTGTGCATCCAACGATATTTATGAAGACAAGAGATTGTATACACAATAAGAAATAAAATGGAAGATAAGATTTTTCAAAAGTAAGAAATGTAAAAATAGATGTTAAAAAAAGAAAGCAATCGTCATAGCAGGAGAATATTAAAAAAATACTAGATAAACATGATGTAAAAAGCATTTCAAAGCGGCAAATAAATATAAAGGCGCGAAGAAGAAAAGTGTTTTGAGAAGCCCCAAATAAAAATTGAATAAATCAAACATCTCAAGTGTTGAATGTTTGAATAGAAAGAAGGAGAAACGGGGAAATAAAATAACGAAAACGGATTCACAAACTTAGAAGAATTTCAAAGAATTTTTGTCAGATCAATTCAAAGCCTTGAGTAGCTTATGTTGGAGGAAGCCAGAGGAAATTGACATGCGTAACAATAAAAACAAAATAAAGCGATAAGGTCGAGCCAGGGTTGAGAAAAAGCAACAGCTATTTCGCCTATTTTTTAATGTTCAAATAAACCCCTACCCTCTGACGCACATATACATATATAATATGTAAGGACATTACGTTTCCGAATTTTTAAGATCAATTATCTATCAACGATTATATAAAAGGAATTTGTATGCATGTGTTTCTGTGGGTGCTACGTCGTTTCCTATGGACTCCGAAACGGCATGTTCGATTATTATGAAATTTCACAAAAATGTAGTTTCTGTACCTGGAAGTGTTCTTAGATTTTGTATCGAAATGTCTTCAGTAAGTATCGACAATCGGAAATTTCCGATAAGAGAATGAACAGGCTATTTTGAACAAAGTTGACATCTTATAGAGCCTAACATCACAAGTACATTTGAAAAGTTTTATTACCGCACAATGAGAGAGGTCCAAGATATAAAATCAACAATATGTTCTTTGATATGACAGGGGTGCGTTCAAAATTAATGTTTATGTTTAAAGCTAAACTGAACCATGATATTGTCTTTTTCACTTTTTCATCTTAATCTTAAATCCAAGCCATTATTACTGCACAAGCAGAAACGCCAAGCATATAAAATCAGCAACAAGGTCTTTGATATAAATTCGAAATAAATGTTTCTGTTTAAAGCACAATTGAACCATGATACTTGCCTTTTGCATTTTAAACTTCAATTCAAACCGTTACATATAAAAATGTTTTTTTTTAATATAAAATGAACTGTAGATTCTCTACAGTGCAATGTAAACTACAACGTATTGTGGAGTAACTCACTGCAGAGAGGTATGGGAAGCTTTCTCCTGGTGAACTGCGATAGGCCACAACCAGAGCAAGCAATCAATTGATTTCATTGAAAAATAGGCGATTTCGTCGATTTCGATGAAAATAAAAATATAGGAATGTAAACTCGGGCAAAGCCGAGTCTCTCTGCTAGTTCGTATTATTTGAATATTTCGGGCTACTGTTATCATTTCGAGTTATTATTTTTTTAATAAGGTTTCGGTCGATGCAACCTCAGATCTTTTCCAAGTATATCGTGTTGAACTCCAGAATCTTTTTGTCGAACTCTTGAATCTGCGTGGAATTTCGGACGAAACCTTTCGTTTTATCAACGAGAGAAGCATGCTCTAGTTCCGTCAGCCATGACAAGGTAGAAATTCTAAGTAATAGCATTTTTAGCGTTGCTGGCATTGATGATTGAACTGTCAACCATCAGAAAGTGTAACTCTTACAATTGAATTTAGCCACTAAACCATTGGTATTCAAGATGAGAATAGTAGTCCAAAAATCGCAATAATACGTATACGGAAGGCGTTGTGTTTGAGAGCAATGATAATGCAACTTTGTAGAAGAATGCCGTTGAGTAAAAGATAAGGAAGTAAAAGAAATGATTACAATATTGAAAGATTTCAATAATTTTCAATTATAAAGCATTTATTTATAAACAATGTATCAGGCAAGAATGGTATCATGGCGTTATGTTCTTTAAATTTCCAAGTTATACCTCATCTTCGGAGAGAATAAGGAAAGATGTGTATTACTTAGTGGAGGCATGGTTATGCCGGGAATCGAAAATACTATTACTAAATATTATTCGAATGAATAAATACTTTATGATTTAAAATTATTGAGATATTTCAATATTGTCATTATAATTTTACTTTGTCTCGTACACCACCGTGTTTTTCTACAAGCCTGCATTGGCATAGCCTTCAAACACGCCACGCACAATGTTTCAAGCAAACTACAACATCCTCCTCCTTCTCATATACATACATATATATATATATATATATATATATATATATATATCCTAGCATATGTACCCGGCGTTGCCTGGGTGATATAAAGTTCCGTTTGAAACACACCTGTATACTAATCATTTTCACCATGTGCAATGTGGATACCCCCATAACAAAATTAAAAGAATGGATGAAAACATGTACAGGTAACCGCCCCCTCCAAAGAAATTTCGGCAGAAGGGCTATAAAGAGAAAAACTATTCTCCGGATATTGAGCACTGGAAATACCTCTGCCCCAACAAAAAAATAATTAAAAATAAATCATTACAACTTTTTTTTTTCAATAAAAATAGCAGCGAATGCCCGAGCGATCGAAAAAAAAATCTACCAAAAATTAATTCAAAAAAAATTAAATGAAATTTTTCGTCATTAAAAAAAATGAATGTGTCATATTTTGGGGTTCGTTTTGTTCATAAAATTGTTAGATGAAAGTACAGAATAGTATCATAAAAATTAATTAAATTTATCGTTAATCTATGTTTCAAACGTAATTCCCGCCCCCACCACCAAAAAAAAACCCTAAAAATTGTATTTGTCATGTTTTGCCCAACCTTGATCGCCAAACTTGAAAACATGCTAGAGATGACATGTCCCATTGAGCGCTTTGTGGCTAAAAACGTACTAGGTCCTTAAAAAGTAGGTCTTAATTTTTTTAGGGGTAAAACGACGCTGGGTCACGTCGTAAAAATTGACTATTTTTAATTTAAGATATTAAATAAATTATAAAAAAATCTGTTTCGCAGGCAATTAAACACGTTTGCTATGGTATAATTATTATAATAAATCCTGGACAACACCGATGAAATTTTATAAACAAAAAAAAGAGCAAATAATGGGTGATGGATTTTGCTCACATGTGCCAAGTTAATGAGGACATTAGTTTTAATGATTTTTCTCTAACCCCAGACCGCCTTTCCCCGGGCATCGGCGTTGAAAATAAGAAAAAAATGATGTATTCTGAAGCAGAAGTTTTTCAAAAAACAACTTATGAATTATATTGGCGTACTTGTAGTTTACATGACAAAAGAGAACTACTAAATACAGTGAAAGAAACAAATAACCCAACAATAACAAATAAAAAAAGGTTTCTTAAAAATTAAGAATAAAAACAAAAATTACCTCCGAAGTAAAAATAAAAATAATAATTCAGCTTAGAAGAATATTTCGAAATGAAAACAAATCTATTACAGAAAATATTTCATAAGGTGCTCCATTTTAAACAATTTTTCAAAGAATTAAAGTATCACAGTTATTCCCCTTTGGTTTTCTGGTTTAAAAATTAAACGGTTTCAGATTTCAGATAATAATAAGTAAAAATAAGTTAAATCAAATATAAATTGAAATGAAAATAAACTAAATAATTATTTTTTTTTAAATGGTACAGTTGAAACGAGGCTATTATGTCGAATAAGTAATATCATCGAGCTAATTATTTAAATAGATTGAATCTAATGTGATATACTAATGACCGTATCTCAATCAATGTAGATGTGGTTTGAAGAATGCTATATATAGAAATTACTTATAAAATATGTCTCCTTTGACAGAAGTATCCTATCATTGGCGTTAATATTTCTAGACCAGGAGAGGTGTACACACATACGCCTTTATATTTCTTTGATTATGGAGAGTTTTACACACAGACAAACACACATAGAGACGCTACTATATATATATATATATATATATATATATATATATATATATATATATATATATATATATCTTAACTCCCCACCCGTTTAATATTGACATTGAATTGTATCTTGTATCACTTTGCAGAAAGAATTATTTCGGTCTGTCTAAACAATTTCCGGTTACAGTAATACAATACGTGCTGACATATTTTTAAGGCTGAACTTAATTTTTAAAAATTAGTCTGAATTCGTCTTTTCTAGTAGCGATGGAAGATGACATGTTTTTCTGTCCATTTTATTTCACGAATCCAATCAACTGGGGATCAACCTATCTTTGGACTACTGCACTATCTAGAAACAATTTCCATAATTTCAGCTGCGTTGAAAATTTTCCAACCGGACTAATTATATTCAACTGGATTTAAATTTGGATTTGATTGAAACAATCTTCATGCAAGCTGCAATGTTATGCCCAGTTTGTTTTTATTATTTTTTTACATTTCCCACATTTTTTCACTCGTTGTTTTTAAAAGACGTTTACATCTTTGTAATTTATGACTATAATAAATTGCGATTTCGATTACTGCCATAACCAGCAAATGCTGGCATTGCTACAAATATAATTTGCTGATTTCTTTCCGTCTTCTGATGAGAAGAATAGCAAGAATAGCATTCTTTTAAACTCCACGGAATAAGGACTTCGTGAATTGTTTTTTGGAGTATTCAGTTGAACAATAAATTTGATTGTAAATTTCAAATTGCAGTTTTAATTTCTTTTCTCACACGCACACACACACACACACACACACACATATATATATATGTATATATATATACATATATTTCATGATTCTTTGAGGGGTACAAAATTTATATAATGTAATAATGAAGGGAAGACGAAAATTCATGATTAAAGTGTTAAAATAAAATCCACGTTTAATAAAAATTAACGGAGTGAAGAGAATAAAAAGGGGAAAAGAAAATGGGGTGGGGAGGCGTCTGACCGGTTTCGCCCTCGCTTTATCAAAGCTGTATCGAGGGATTTAAGTGAAAAAAAGGAGGAAAGACACGAATGGAATCGAGATTATATCCAGATAACGTTGCGTCATGTATGGGGGGGGGAAAACGCAATAACGTTATATTACTAGAGGATCCTAGAGACTAATAACGCTCAAACCTGATGTACTTCCATCGGATATAGCTAATGAGTTACGGCCCTCAGGATCGATCCGCCCTAGAAAACTCATAAAGTAGGTATTCCCGTTAAACCCATTTTGTCTATGATAGGGTCATCACAGCATAAAGTTGCAAAATGGATCTGAAATATTTTTCAAACATTATTGAAATATTACAGTAAATACTGTTTGCAAGATTCATTTTATTTTGCAGACTTTTTTCAGAGGTCTAAGGTTGTTAATAAGTTTATGTGTTCTTACGACATTAACAACCTGTTTACTTGCGTCCCGATTTCAGAGATTATAGATTTCTGTATAGATTTTTTTATATCGTAGTCAGATATCGCTTCCTTCCATTTCTGAAAGTATATTCGTTGAGCTGATGAAATTTGCCACTACTTCTGTTGAATGCAGTTTTAACGATGTAATACATCGGCAAATAGAAGGTGTGTTGATGGGCCCAGTTTTGGGCCCGATAGTGGCGAATATTTTCGTGGGTTTCCATGAAGAACAATTGCTTCTGAGCCCATCAAACCATTGATTTATTTTCGCTATGTAGACGACACATTTTGTCTCTTCGATAACTAAACAGAGGCAAATATTTTTTTCTCCTTGCTTAATAAGATGCATCCCGTGTTACAGTATATGTATTAAGGAGAATTTAATTCATCCCTAGCTTTCCTTGATGTATTGGTGACGAAAACACCATCAAGTTACCTTACATCAATATACCGTAAACCCACGTTCACGGGACTGTATACACGTTGGTATTCATTTTGCCTCCGAAAACGTAAGAAAAATGTAATTTGCGCCCCCAACACATCGTGCCCTTGTGATCTGCCCCAAATCAAAATTGGATGAGGAATTAAAAATAATTACTCACACCCACTCCAAAAATAGGTCAGTTATACAGAGGAAAATAGCAAAGTCCTCTAAAATTCAAACGGTCAATAAATGCCCAGTATATCTTCGTTTACCTTGGCTGGGTGCAGTAAGTGGGAAATTTACAAAGCAAATTAGTTCAACAGTGCAAAATTGTTATTTTGCTTCAAACGTGCTGTGTTCTCTACGAGAACGTTGATGCCATCCTCTCGAAAAGATGTTCTACCCCCCATCATAATAATAATGTAATTTACAATTTTTATATAGTTGCAGTGCCAACTATGTGGGTCGAACAACATTAAGATTGGATGGAAGAGTTCAACAACACATACCTACCAAAATCAGAAATGAGACATACCAAAGAACAGACGGGTCTTCAATTACTGACCACCTTATAAAAAAAAGCCCTCTCGTGCAGCAAACTTCAGCACGAAGTCTTTTACAATCTTGAGTTTTGCTCACTCATTATTTCAGTTAAAGATCTTGGAGACTGTTCACGTTCTATTGAGTAGGCCTTCCCTCTGCAAGCAGAAGGAATGCCTCTTAGGTTTGAGTGTGAGTAGTCTCTAGGATCTTCGAGTAATATAACGTTATTGCGTTTTTCCCCATACATAATACAACGTTATCTGTACATAATCTCGAGTCCCATTCGTGTCTTTCCTCCTTTTTTTTTCACTCAAATCCATCGATGCAGCTTTGATGAAGCGAGGGCGAAACCGGTCGGATGCCCCCCACCATTTTCTTTTCCCCCTTTTTATTCTCTTCACCCCGTTAATTTTTATTAAACGTGGATTTTATTTTAACACTTTAATAATGAATTTTCGTCTTCCATTCATGATTGCAATATGCATATATATATATATATATATATATATATATATATGTGTGTGTGTGTGTGTGTGTGTGTGTGCGTAGCTTGCAGAAATCTTTTCCTTTGGCCTGTTTTCTTTCTATCTATAGACTTTGTAATGATCATCTTTCATTCTTGTTAGCTTCTTAGTTCAAGTGGTTTCATGCCTTGTTTGAAGGGAGACCCGACCTTGTCTGAGATTTAATAACGATCAACAAATATTCCACCCGCTCATACTTTTATTTTCATCGAAATTATTTTTAATCAAATCGATTGATTGCCTAACTAGAACGTTAAGACGCAACCACGCAATGTATCAAGAGGAAACTTCAAATGCCTCCATGCAATGGCTTAGTTTACAATACATTGTAGTCTACATTGCACTGTATAGAATCTTCTGTTGATTTTATAAAATCACATGTAAATCTACATAATCACTTGAATTACAGTATAACGTACAAAAGCCAAGTTTGATGGTTTAATTATGCTCTAAAAAGAAATATTCATAAGAACGCACCCTTGTCTTAGAGAATCTACAGTTGATTTCATAGGTTTGGCCTTTCTACTTGTACGGTGATAAAATTCTCAAATGCGCTTGTGATGTTTGGTTGTATAAAGCGTTAACTTTGGCCAAAATCGGATTTTTTTCTTTAATCGAATTTTTTCGAATATCGAGTTTTGACACTTGTAGGCGCATTCCTATAAAAACACTGACATAGGAACACTTCCAGGCACATCAAGTACCTTCGTGTTAAATTTCAAAAAAATCTGCCCGGCCGTTTCCGAGAGAGATAGAGAAAGAAAGAGCGAAAGAAAGAGAGATATAGAGATGGAAAGAGAGGGAGGAAGAAAATTCCTTTTATATAATAGATAGATAGATAGATAGATAGATAGATAGATAGATATAATTATACAGCCCCTTTAAGATATTTAATAAAATTCGGCAAATTTTAATGAAACGTATCATTTTGATTTTCTATCATTGAATACTTTGTCTGACTATCAATTTTGCACGCCGTTGACACGGCATTCGTAGGTACTTAATGTGGGCCTATTTATAAGCTAGTTGCTGGTATCTTGGAGGAAAGACGCTAGCCTACAAAATCAAGTCTGACTTTGTTAACTGGGTTCAAATCCATTGAATAACAATAATGATCACTTCCTACACTGATGACTGCATAAGCATGTAACACTAATATCTAGTAGGTATAAAAGTTGATAATACTTATTTCAAAATATTATTATATGCATATGTAAGTATGTAATACGAGTATATATGTGCGCGTGCGTGCGTGCGTGCGTGCGTGTGGGTGAGGGTGTAAAAGGGTGTTTGAATGCTATCACAATGCAAGCAATTGAAAATTATCAGTTTAGAGAAAGGAAGAGAAAACAAGTAATAATATCTCTCTCTCTCTCTCTCTCTCTCTCTCTCTCTCACGCACACACACTCTCCATATATATATATATATATATATATATATATATATATATATATGCGTGTGTGTGTGTGTGTGTATGTGTGTGTGCGTGTATTATTATTATTATTATTATTATTATTATTATTATTATTATTATTATAAATAACTAGCAGGCCCGGTGTACCAGTGTTCCCCGGTGGAAGTATTCCCCCCCCCACCTGTAAAAACACACACACGCAATTTAAGTACGGTTGTTAGTTGGAGCCACTGCCCGCCCATTATAATTCCAAGCACTGGCGCCCGTGGCGAAAATGAATGTACCGTGGCGATGTACGGACGCATGTCATATATATTTATATATTGAAGTGTATATCTTCCAAATAATAGCGCATTTTTTAATATGATTTATTCCGGAAAAAATGTTTTTTTTTTTTTTTTTTTTTTTTTTTGTATCTTTTCCTTTTAATATAATAAATCCTAAGAGAAAAGACAGAAATATTTGAAATCCTAAATGATCAATATTTAAATACATATGCAATGCGACTGTTTGGAAAATCACCAATGTAAATAGTGTGTTTAATATGTTTTTGTTTCCCACATTAAAAAACGATCTTTGTCAAACTCTGTCCTCGTGGGGAGGCAAGTAAATATGAACATCTCCAATGTACGCGTGGTATGTTTAATGGCAAGGAAACTCAAGAAACTAAGTTCGTTGATAATTTAAGAATTACATATATAAATACTTTAGAAGGCTATAAAGAACGCATTCTTTTATAAACAAATCTGCTAATGATAATACTGATAGAATACGTTGTTTCTAGTCTGCTAAATGTATTTATTTCTGAAATTTCAAAATATATGAAACGCTTCAAATGCGGGTAACATTTCTACAAGCTTATTTTTGGTGTAGAAATCGTCGTGGTAGTCATCGTGTTGAAAAAAAGCAAAACGTATATTTTATATAAACAAATCTGTTAATATTAAAAAAGTACGTTGTTTCTAGCTTGCTAAACGTATTTATATACATAAATCTGAAATTTCAAAATATATGAAACGCTTCAAATGCGGGTAACATTTTAATATGTTTGTTTATATGTTCGACGTAGAAAGCGTCGTCGTAGTCGTCGTGATGGAAAAAAGCAAATCATTTTTTTTTTCTGATAAACTAGTCTGTTAAAAATAAAAAAAAAATGCGTTGTTTCTAACCTGTTAAACGTATTTATATACATAATTCTGTATTATCAAAATACACGAAACGCTTAAAATGCGGGTAACATTTCTATAACTCTGTGTATGGTTTTGACGATGAAATTGACGTAGTCGTCACGATGAAAAAAAGTAAAGCATATTTTTTCTGATAATAAAAAATGTCTTGTTTCTAGTCTGCTAAACGTATTTATATACGTAATTCTTAATTTCAAAATATAGGCAACGCTTCAAATGCGGGTAATATTTCTATGCGTTTCTTTGTTTTGGGCGTGGAAAGCGTCATCGTAGTCGTCGTGATGAAAAAATTCAAAATAAATGTACGTATTTTTGGACATGGAGAAAAATAGGAATATTATAGTATTGTATAGTTGCATTTAATAATGTTTATGGAAATTTATTTAAGAACAGAAGATGTATTTTATGTATCGAACGCATCGTCGGGTCAAATGGTACGTTTCTTAGTGACGTCATATTTCAATTTTAGCAACCATTCGTTTATAAAAAAATTGTAATCCGGAATATGAGAATTTTCAGAGCTTAGCCTATCATAATGGGCAGAATAAGACAAGGGAGACTTTCTTATTTACAAATTGAAAAGTGGAAAAAAAGTCTGCTATGTCTTTGCATGTAATAACCAGTTACGGGCGGTGTAATAACTTTATTGTTGAAAAAAGTATAATTGGTTCCGGTGATAACTGGTAGGAAAGGGAGGACTAAATATTTAGAGAGGAAGATAGGGATGCCTTCCTCTGAAGATATTTTGATGGTGTTGCTCGTACGATGAAATGTAGTATTTTAATATCACGACTGAATATGTCTAAAATAGTGGTCGAAACGCAAATAAGATGATACCTATGAGGTTAGATGTAATGAACTTGTATGTGGCATCTGTTGTTGCAAATCTACGATACTTCGGTTCAGAGGGGAATTTCTGCATTCATTTTATTATGTAGGAGATATATTACTTGAAAATTCAAACTTCTACACAGTATGTGAGAGTGTTTTATAATATATTTCGAGTAAAATGCTCTTTGTCAAATAGTCGGTGTTTCAACTCCTCTGAAAACCGTGACTTAGAAATGTGATTTGGAGCTATTTTCCAGTGACCAAGTACATATTTCAGTAGCAACCTCGTCGGAATTCCCCGGTAGAGCCGCCTCATGCGATTATCAATAAATTAACCTCTTTCTCAAAGAGTGGGGGTGGATACATTAAAACTGCACACGGACAGTATCATACTGCAATCAACAGGAAAAAAGGTCATTACAAGAATGGTCTAGGCTCTATTGATTTGGATGCATGTCGCTTGTCAGAGTCTTAATTGGTGTCACTTCTAAGTTTTCCTTCTTTTAGGCTAGTTTGGTATTAACCCTTAACTTTCTGAAAGAGAATGTTACACACAGCCGGAATGTAGGGATAGAAAAACCAGTACACCAAAGACAATATGCTCTAGCCCGACAAAATGCTTGAGCAACCCCGTTAGCATTCTCTGGTAGAGGCGCATCAGGTGATTGGCGATAAACTAACTCATTGTTGGAAAAAAGGTAAAGCCTGGAAGGGTTGACCTCTAGGACACAAAACTGGCTTCGAAATCTGGTGTGCATTGTCCTTTTCTTCTCTCTGCTATAGGAACCTGGATGTACTCATGGTCTTTACATCAGATCGCAACTTTGGAATTCCCTCTGTGTTCTCTGTTTCTCCGACTGTACCAACATGCTGGAAATTAAATGTAATATGAAAAAGCATCCTGCTGCACAACTCCCCACTAAGAATACACTCTATAAATCTTATTCTTAGTCACAGTAGCCCCTTGCGGCTGAGGTTTAATAAAAGTAAAAAAATAAATAAAAACAGAAATTTTGAAAAAATACTTAAAGACTGGCAACTAAAATCGCTCCGTGAAATATTCCATAGAGAATTTATTCATAAGTTTTATGCATATATAACCGTGTAGAAATGATGAATTGTTATTTTAGAAAAAGAAAACTCAAAATGGAAGCCAGAAGAACAGATAAAACAAGTTAAAGCGTAAAAAAAATTGGATTTAAGAGACGATAATGAAAAAGGTAGAAATAATAATAATAATAATAATAATAATAATAAGAGAGAGAGAGAGAGATCGACAAAAAGGTTAAAAAAAAGCCATCGCCAAAATCGAAAAATACACAGATCAAATGAAAATAACGAAAAATAAAAAAGCTAATAATTGAAGATAAAGAAATGTCAACGAAAAAAATAGTTATAAATCTAAGCCTCAAACCAAAAATCAAACATTCATACTTCAAATAATTTGTTTGAATGACACTTGAATAAATATTATACTTGTAATAACAACACTATTTATTCATTTTGTCATTTGGTTAGCCATTTTGTGAGCCAAGCAGCCATTTTGTAAGCCACGCGGCCATTTTGTGATTTTGAATAAATGAATAATTAAATGACGTCAGTTTAAAAAAGTATAATAATAAGGTAAGAGTGATGTGGGAATTGAAGTGAAAAAGAAAGATATTAAAAAAAAGCATGAAAATCATGTATGGCGACATTTTATAATTTTTTTTTTTTTTTTTTTCATATTTTTGGAGCACGATAAGAATTGGCTTTCAGCTGAAAGATTTTTCCAAAAATTCGGTTTATCATATTATTAACTAATAATGCTAAGTAACTAATTATTAACTAATAATGCTAAGTTGAACTGTTAGCAGTTTAACAATTTGTACTATTTTTAGAGATTCGAATTTCGTTTGTGATTTTCTTTACGTGCTTTTGTTTTTTTGTTTTATTTTAGAATTCAGTAAATCAATGATGTTTTAATTCGAAATGTCTTGGATTATTCTAGGAATAACCGCAAAGGAAATAAAGAGAAACTGTTAATGCGGGAACTAACAGCGTAATAAATGGTAAATAGAAGGGACAACATGCAATGGTTAGTAAAAAGATAAAACATGTAATGGTTGTTATAAAACATTGAAAAATGTAATCGTTAGAGGAAAAGAAGTAAAATAATGTAATACTTGGTAAAAACGGTAAAAAAATAGCTTCTAAATACATAATAATTAGTAAAATAAATTGAAACGTAGTGGCCATTAAACAAAAAGAAAAATAGTAATTGTTGGTAAAAGGAAGTGATAAAATGTAACGATTGGTAAAAAAGATATAACGTCGAATGGTTGGAAAAAAGGTTATAAAATGTAATGTTTGGTAAATAGGGATAAAAATACCACGGTTCTTTCCGCAAATTCATTCCTGAAGAAAAAAAAGTTCTCCCCTGTTTGTCTCCCTTGTCAGACAACTGTATGGCGTCCCGACCTCTTCTTCCTATCTACTATGTGATATCCAGCATCTAAAGAGAATTCAAACACTGGTTACTCGAATTCTGCAAGGACTATCGGATCTGCTCTATGAAAGTTCACTCAAAAAGCTTAACCTTTTGTTCCCTTAAGCACTTACATCTCATTTTAGCATACAACCATTGCAATTATCATTATGATATATAACCGGACTTATTATTCACTCCTGCATCAGAAAGAGGTCTACACGGACTCTACAACAAATTATTTTACTGCCGATTTAGATTGAGCCTTCTCAGCCAGGAAGCCTGAACATTGGAATAGACTTTTAAGTGAGGTAATAAATGCATTAACAACGTGAATTTGGACAGGACTACTGTATTCTCTTCTATATAAATTTTTACCAGCATCTTGCTACATGGTAATTGAATGTTTTAATTTTTTTGCCAAATAAATTGAATTGAATTGAATTGAAGGGAGATAAGTGGGGTTAATAAGAAAGAAAAGGTGGAAAGATCAAAAATATATGCATGATAGAGAGAGACACATGAGTAGAAAGTGCTTCAGACAGGGACAGAGAAAAGAAGAGTGATGGATAGGAAGAATACGGGGGGAGAGGTAATAAGACGAGCAGATAGAGAAAGAGTGGAAAATGGAGAAAGACAGAGAGACACACAGAAAGAGAGAAAGACAAACATATAGACAGAGGACTAATAGAGTTTGACATGAATAAATAATGGTCCCTATATAACCTTGCTTCCACCCAAAATCCGTAGTACAATTTGCGTAAACGCTACATCAAAAAACACTAGCATCATGCTTTTCAATTAAATAAGGAATTAAATGCATAAAAAGACAAATACGACAGCATGAATACAGTGTGATTCAGAAATCATCCTATATTGTATGACGTTAATTTTCTGTTTGGTTAGGGAAAAGATATCGAAGCTATCCTTGATTTAAGTGTTAAAGAAAAAAAATTTTCAAGCCGTAAATGTTTCAATGTTCATTTTTGAATAACAAGTGTTTTTTTTCTAATAGTAGACTCCGAGATACGGTGGCCTGAGGATACGTTTTTTTCAGTTTACAATGTGAAATACGATGTTTTTCAAGCTTCTGGTTACGGTATTTACCCCGCATTGCGGTGTTATTTTTAATGTTATTTGATTATATACTTGTGTATTATATATAGAGTACTGTAGTTTCTTACAAATTTTTAATGCCGTATCCCGGAGTTGTACTGTAAATACTTACTATACTGTTTTTAATTTAAGTGGACGTGCTTTTTTTTCTTTTTATGTTTAATTCTCCTTTTTTTTAATATTCTCCCAAATTTGAAAAAATAAATTTTTCTACAATGATTTTTAGCAGAAAAAGGAACATCACGCTAGTTCCTGTAAATTAAAATTGGCTGAATGAATCATGACAACAATTCCAAGTTACTCGAGTGACGTGCCTAAAAATCAAACAATTAGGGGATCAGAAAGAGCCATTTGTCGTGCCTTGCTGTGCTTTTGTCCTGCCTTAATTTGTCATATATCAATAGCAAAACAAAGGAGAGACTCATTAATTTCAATTAGAGCAAAGCAAGTATCTGAGCATTGGTGGTGGAAGGAGAGACGCTTGATTTTAGAGTTTTAAAAGCTGTAAAACTCTTACATTTTCGAATCAGACGGGGCAGATTCAGCAAGATCTTGATAACAAATGCTCTTCAGTGTGCTGCCATAGACAGTCGTGGTGCCTGCATGGATGTGAACAAATGATCTCAGAAAATATATTTTAGCAAATATTCATATTTATGAATTTAGTCATTCGTAATAAGTATTGTGTTTCAATATCAAAGAACCCAAACAGGCTTGATGTGCCGTAACGAAGACAAAGTATATTAAAGAATAAACAGCTTATAATATGTAATCTGTTTTTTTTTTTTACGCATTTTCATCCTAAATAAGGCACATTGACATTTGGAATGTAAGGAGTTACTATTTGGGTTCATGTAGACGGGGCGTTTTATGAGTTGAGCAGCGAGATGACTGTTCACATTACATTTAAGCTTCTGCAGGTTAGTAAACCCAAGGAAGCATGAAACAGATATGGAATTCCATTGTCTATCGGTCCAAGAGGAGAAATTATTAGAGTAGAAGGCTTTCCAACATTTATGGACCTCAACAGTAGTGGGGTGGAATTTTGCTACGTTTAGGGTTAGTCACAAGTATGTACGTCAACAGAGAATTAGTTCTATGAGTCTACAGAGCACCCCAGATTAAGGTAAGTGTACAACAGGCACATGGATGTGATATTGCAGCGAAGGGACAGAGGTTGCAGCTTGGCCGATAGTGCGGAGTTGGAGATTTTTTCTTTCTTGTCTAAGAGACTAGTGGTAGATGCACCAATCTGGATCTGGCAATAATACTCCATACCTGTGTGAACTATGACCCCAAAAGAGCTGCTTTGCTGTATACGAACCGTAATCAAACCACAAACCTTTCGGCAGTTCCACCATTGCTCTAACCATTGAGCTGAAACTGAACGCACACCATCAGCTGAAGAGTAAAGAAGATTTATTCATTCACATGCGTACCTTTTGTTATTAAGCACAACTGAACAAAAGATAAAATAAAATAAAGTCAAGCAAAAAATAACAAAAAAAAACCACTGAAATTATATAATCTATACCGATTTTGAACAAAATCTATTTCTAATAAAATAAGCATTTTTCTCCCTCTATGGACGTGGGTTTTAGTCTCTTTGTGCGAAATTATCTTTTCAATGCGTTGTAAAATTGCTTGCTTTGTTTACTTCATAAAAATACGTCTAAGCACAAGAGAGTTCCTTTGAGTTTCTGTATTTTTAAAATCCATTCAATCCAATCATTCAGGATTGTTTTTGTTTTTGCTTTTTTGTGTTTGTTACATTTTAATTTTTTTTCCATCAAGTTTTATTACTGTTCTCAAGGAAAAAATAGGGAGTTAAAAAAAAAAATAAATAAAAAATAAAAATAATAATAATAATAATAATAATAATAATAATAATAATATGTGAAAAATTATAAATATGTATTCATTAGAGAGAAATGAAAACGAAAAAAGGGGAGTTAATCAGTGTTGGATGGTGGAAAGGGGGAATTAAGCAGGTAGAGAGAAGCAAGAAAATTAGAAGATGGATGAAAAAACACTGAAATCAAAAAAAGAATGTAGATAACTTAGAAAATAGACAAAATTCAGAGAAATATGAATAAAATGAATAGAAAACCAAGTAAAAAGATTTCTAAAAGGTGTAAGAATAATAAAAGGAAGTTAAGAACGATAGAAAGGAGAAACTCCACATGAAATAAAGAAAAGTAAATAACTGAGACAAATAGAAAAGTATAAAGAAGAAAATGAGAAAGACATAGGAATTAATTTTTAAAAAATAAAGAATTGAAAATCAAGAAATATTAATTGACAGAGTTCAAAATAGATTTCGTAGCTTAGTGGGAGGGTGCTCTTTTCTCTTCCCTGCAACCTCTTTCTCACAGAAGAGATGTTGCAACTCTGTCTCTGCTTTATCGTTGTTTTCATGGCAAGTGCTCGTCTGAGCCTCTGTCTATGGTCCCCTTCACCAAACTTTCACGAAAAACACTCGTCCAGCCAAAACTACTATCAATAATTTCCCACACTCTGTATCTGTGCTTAAACCTAAACGGAGATTCCATGAACAAAACTTCTTTCTTAGAACTGCACACCCATGGAACCCTTTTCCGTTTGCCTACTTTCCAACTGACTACAATCTGATTGTCTTCAAGTCCAACGTAAACAAGTTCTTGATTAACCGTCCCCATAAGTAATCCAATTTACAAAATTTTCATTACTTATGAGTAATACGCTATAATCCTATTGACTAATGTATACCCATTAATCCTTATCCTCGAGTGGCCTCTGGGCCTTGATAAGTGATAACTTCCTTGTAAAAAAAAATTTAAAAACCAAATAGTTAATAAAAAGAATTTGAAAAATGAATGGGGAAAAATGAATGAAATTAGATATTGACAATAGGAAATAGTAAAAAGAAAAAGAATTAAAAAGTAGGACTAATTTGCAAAGAATGAAAAGACGTGGAATAGATATTGGAAAGAAAATTGAAAATAAAACACGGAATTGAGATTGCAATAAAAAGGTGATGAATTATTGAGAGAAAAAAAATAAAAAGCAAACAATATTAAGAAAACAACTATCCACCCGACAGAAATGATGCAAAGATACAAATGTGTATTTGAATAAACATTAAGACATTGTCCTAACAGTGTATATCCTCATGAGATAAACACAAGTATATCACAAATCTCCTTGCACGTCTCTTTGTAATAGCATTCTTTAAACCAAAGGTCTCCAAATTACAGCCCACGGACCAGATGCGGCCCACGAACATCTTTAATCCAGCCCGCGGAGCTTTTATATGAAACGTAAAATATTCAGAAAAAATGTAATTGTAAATATGTGAAAATAGAGTCGTGGTTTTTCTATTTGTTCAGAAAATGATTAAAAGAATGAAGTTTTATAAAACTAGTTTTACTAATGAGTAAAGCTAATGAGGAAAGCTATATATATATATATATATATATATATATATATATATATATATATATATATATATATATATATATGTGTGTGTGTATGTGTGTGTGTGTGTGTGTGTGTGTGTGTGTGTGTGTAATTGTCGTTGTTTTTTTAGTATAAAACACGTCCATCCTTTTTGTTTGTTTTTTTTAATTTTTGGTCCGCAATATGACACCCGTAACTCGTTTTGAAACGCTGGCGACTCCTGTTTAAACCAAAGAAACACTGTTGGTCATATTTATATCAGGTGGGTGCAAACGTTTGAGTTCGGTTTTTAGAAAGAGGCATGTTAAACTAATATAATTTATTTCATGCATATTGTTATTACTTAAACATAACACCATGATTAATGTAAGACGTTTATTTTATTACAGATTAGTAAAGCATCATTCATATTTTTTCCGTAATATTCTTACGCATGTTTATGTGAAATCCATATTTTTAATAATAATTAATAGCCGGCGTAATGAGAACAATGCACTTTCATGGATTAAATAAGCGGTTCAGTTTGCGTTGGTAACCTTTCTTTTGTCATACTGAGATGTAACTCTGTGTATAACTCTAGGAAATCCACCCTCCCAAGTTTTAACTTTTCTTTTTGAAAAAGTGGTTAGTTCATTGATAAACGCCTGAAGCACGTCTAGCGCGGAATTCTGAAGTTACTGCACAAGTATTTTTACTTTGTGTATGGATCAGAGTGAACATGCCTCTTGTGCGATAGCTCTTCGATTCCCACGTAGTGTCACGTTTTGCTGTGGGAGGAAGGCAAATACTGACTCAGTCCAATGAGGAATTACAAATAAGTGATTTGAAATAATATATATATATATATATATATATATATATATATATATATATATATATTGTGTATATTTTAGGCAGCATTTTCTAATTTAGACAAATATTATTGAATAGCACGGAATTATTCTGTTTTACAATTTTCCTTTTTATCTTCCCCAATCTCCGAATAGTCCTTTTTGTGTTTTTCTCGAACTTGTATATGTTGGATCCATAATCGCGAGCGCTTTCGACAGAAGTACTTCTATCATACGCAGACATATTGTAGAAATAAATGTAGGGATTGTTTTTTTTTAATTTACTTATATATATTTTTTTCTCCTAGTCACGTGGTAATTTGTTACAAGTTAAGTGGCCGATTTTTTTTTTTTTTACATATATAAAACAGATTTATATATACAAACACATATATATATATTATTAAACATTTATCCCAAACATTTCAAAATGTTCCGGCTGCACTCATAATTAATATTATTTATTTGAGGCTTCTTTGTTTTAATGTACAATGCTTCGAGTATTCTTAGCCTATTTACATTTCTCTCACTCTGCAATGCTCTTGTATTTTCTACCATAATTCTTCGAAATTCCGAATGCTAGCAGCCATGTCCCTTCAAATGTTGTGATATGGAGCTAGAGTCAGAGAAGTGGAGAGTCAATCTTCGCGACAATGTGTTAGTTGTGGAACCAACATAGCTATTAATATTGGAGATACACTCTCCTATTAGGCAGCTAAATTTGTAAACTACATTGGTCCTTTCCAACGTGTCATTTGTTTGCGAAATGTTGTTTTTCATTACAAGGCTTGTTGTCTGTATTTTTTTATAATATATAATAAATTTTATTTTTTTACTATTTTGGGGAGCCACATATCTACGGATAATATTTTTAAGAATACTCTCATCGATTTTTTAGTTTTTGTATAACTTTTTACGGTAATATATATTAACAGGTTAATCATTTTCTTGTATATTACTAATTTGATTCAAATTACTAATGGCTACTTTTATTTCTTTATCTACAAGAGAGTTAGGGAATTGATTATTTACTAACGCTTGTTTTATATTTTTTAATTCATTAAAGAATATTTTTTGCTGGAGGAAATCACCTTTGCGCGGCGTATAAGATTTCTTATTATATTCGTTTTATAGCGGAATGGACATTCACTTTAAAAATTTTAAATACAGGAATTAACAGATGTAGGTTTTTAAAAAGCGGAGGTGATAAATTCATCGAGTCAATGAGGACGTCTAAAAACGAGATTTTATGATTAGTACTTAATTCATATGTAAAGTTAAGAACTGAGTTATTCTGAAAGATACTCTTTAAATATTCTGTTGTTTCTTTGTTATTGACAAGAATTAGTATATCGTCCACATATCGAACGTAAATAGAAGGTTTATCTATTAAATTAAATACCGTGTTTTCTAGATCAGCCATATAAAAATTACTAAATGTTGGTCCCAATACGGAACCCATTGCCACGCCATCCACCTGTGTGTATATATTTCCCAGATGATCAAAGAAGGGGGCTTTGGTTGTACACATTACTAATAATTTTTTGAGGATGATAGAAGTATTTCTGTCGAAAGAGCTCCATGGATACAACATATACAATTTCGAGAAAAACACAAAAAGGACTATTCGGAGATTGGAGAAGATAAAAAGGAAAATTGTAAAACAGTATTTTAAGTTTTGTTTCCCGCAGAATTTGCGTAGGCGTATTTTGTTGAATCTTTGCGCCTCTGAAATTTATCTTTTTGTTGTTGTTTACGCGTGTAATTGGGTTTTCATTTATTTATTCATTTGTTATTTTTAGAACAAGAAGTGAATGCATTGTTTTTTTAGAGGTGTGATTATGAGATTTTACTGTTTAATAGTTCTTTCTTTGTATATTCAACTGTTTTCACAACTTTTCTTTCCATTTGTCCTTCGTTATCACCTGTTGCATAAAAAGAGAGACGGAGAGAAAGATGAGTAGACACAAATACTCATATCGGCATTACTGTTGTTTAAATGCTTATAATGTTATTAGTTTTGAACAGAATGTTATGTAAGCTATCAATACGATTAGAAAGACGCTATATTTCTGAATTTTTGAGATGAGGATAGATTATTCGTATCATTTAGATACTTCAGATTACAGTCCTCATTTAGAGTGTGATTTTCACAACGTTTCGGTTGATGTAGCCCCAGGTCTTCTTCAGGTGTGTCTTGTCGAACTCAGGAATCTTTTCGTTTTAGCATAGAAGTCACAATTTATCAAGGCCGAGAGGCCACTCGAGGATAAGGGTTAAAGAGTGACCAGTAGTAAATGGCACAATATCATAGTAATCGTTAGAAGTGTAAATTCGGTAAATTGGATCACTTAAGGGGGGCGGCTCATCAAGAATTTGTTTACGTTGGACTTGAAGACGAGCATACTGAAGTCAGCTTGAAAGCAGGCAAACGGAAGACGGTTCCGCGAGTGTGCAGTTCTAAGAAAGAAGCTTTGTTCATGGGATCTACGTATAGGTTTGGGCGCAGATAAAGATTGGGGGAAATTATTTCTGTCGAACTCGATAATCAACACTGATTTACAACAGAGCTCTTTATTTATTTAATCAGCGTGGCATACTCTCGTTCCGTCAGCCATGACTGGGTAGAAGCTCTAAGTAATTCGCAATTGTATTTTGAGTGTCAACCGGACTGAGGATCGAACCTTCAACTTCCAGAAAAAATGTACAACTAGATTTACAAAGTATCTTATGCGCGACGCCACTTTGTGAAAAATAACACTTATGATAACTGTAGTCTGAAGAATTAAAACGGAAAGACACCGTTCCTAAATATAATCTTGCCATTGGGGAATACAAACATCACTTCCGGTCTGAAGTGATGTTTAATCTGTTTTCCTCCTTGTTCAGTTTTTCTTGTGTCTTTCTTTTTATTGTTATTTGTTGCAACTCTGGCATTGCCAACAACACAATGGTGGCAATGTTTGTTTTCAAAGCGCAAATATTTCTTCAGTGAACAGACAAATATCGAAAGATGTGTTTGCCTTTTTCTTTGAAAATTGTTATGTATAGATGATCTCATAAACTTTCTGGTTATATTTGCTTCGTAACTATACATAAATGTTTACAAGTATATATATCTATCGCTTTGACCTTTATTTATTTACGGTGAACAATGTTTTTTTTTCTATCTATTTGCAGATCTTTTTAAATATCGGTCTCTCTCTCTCTCTCTCTCTCTCTCTCTATATATATATATATATATATATATATATATATATACAGTTATATGTGTGTTTATCATCTCTCGTTCTTTTTCTTTATATATATATATATATATATATATATATATATAATGGGAAATTGTCTGTGTGTGTGTGTGTCTTTGTGTGTATATTTCCCTACATTTTCCTACCTTTTTGTTAACTAATGGCTCATATATTTATTTACTTCTCCGGAAATTGCTGACTCTTCTTGAGGCAACAAATTTTACCGGTCTTGGATATGGCCTTAAACTATATCCGAGGGTGAGGCCCCAGCTTACAGGCCTTTGGGAGTGTGGAGCCACCCTTTTATTGACATTGCTCCCAGGTCCACTCTGACCCGGAGCTGTAGTACCTGTTAGGGTCCCAACTATGGGTTAAATTGAAACCAACTTGAAAAAAAAATTCTATGGCAAAAATGTTTTTCTTTAAAGTAACTGGATTCGGCATTAAATGACGTGAAAAGGGGTGATATGCCGTAAAACAAAAACCAACCAACAAACCAACCTAATTTTACCCTGACATTTATACCTATATTCATATTTCTGTTTTCCCATGGATTACCGGTCCTCAATATGACCTTAAACTATATCCAATGGTGAGGCCCCAGTTTGCAGGCTTTGGGGAGTGTGGAGCCACTCTTTAATTGCCATTGCTCCCAGCTCCACTCTGACCTGGAGTGGTAGTACCTGTTAGGGTCCAAACTATGGGTTAAATAGAAACCGACTTGGAAACAACAAATATATTCTATTAAAAAAAATTTTCTTCAAAATCTTTGGATTCGACATTAAATAACCCGAAAAGGGTTGATATGCCGTAAAACAAAAACAACCAAACCAACCAAACCATGGATTACCGATACTATTTCACCAGATGCACATCGCATTTTTTCAGTTTTGAAATTTACCGTCTTTCAAATTAGACTTTTACCATATCCTTTTTCTCCCTTACTCCTGTTTCTTGCTGTATCATTCAAATTGAATCCCTATAAACTGTTAAGTGACTTTTTATGCAAATATGATAAACTTCATATTGTTTGTTTCTTCTAATGCATAAACCTGCAACATGCATTGTATATTTTGCGAACCTCTTCACTCTGATGAGAAGAAGTGTATGCTTCGAAACTTCATGGAATAAGGTTTTTCTTGTTTTATTTGTACTCCTTGTCGAATAATTAAAATATTGTAGACGTTACTTATAGGTTTTAAAGGTTTTTTTGAAAATTTGAAAAAAAATTTTTTCGTCTTCAAGATATTTATTCTACATTTATATATATATATATATATATATATATATATATATATATATATATATATATATATATATATATATATAATGAAAACAAAGGGATGTATTTTTTACCTGATATGCGCAATGGTAAACTTCAAACAAATATAAATAACACTATTTATATATATATATATATATATATATATATATATATATAAAATGTAATTCCAACCGATTTAAAAACGCTAAATACGCAATAGAGAGTAGACCTTATTATAAGAGAAAGAAAATTAAAACTATAAGTTGAACTTTACTATCAAAATTTATTTTTCGACTTAATACTCCCAAAAAAAACAATTTACAAATTTATATGCGTCATCATGCAGGACTTATTTTGGAATACATTTTATCTAAAAAAAACTATTTTGGATCAACTCTAGAGGAGTTTCATTCAAGCTGAAATATTATGCGCGGTTTATTTTTAAATTAGTTGTTTACATATCAAATATATATATATATATATATTTAAATATTTTTTCATTTTTTTATTTGGCAATTTATAACTTCAATAAATCGCGGTTTCACTTAATGCCTTAACTTGCAAATTCTAACATTGCTACAAATATAATTTGCTGACTTCTTTATGTCCTCTGATGAGAAAAATAATGTATATATATATTTATATATATATATGCATATATATATATATAATGTTACCTAGCATATTTTCTACTCTTCTGATGAGAAGCATTAGACTTCGAAATACCTTGGTATAAATAGTCCCCTTCCTTCCCCAAATAAATGTATGTATACCCTTATTAAATAAATGAATCATTCTATATTTACCAATATATACTTTTTGTGACTTCATTTTCCACTCTTTTTGCTCCGTATATAAGCTCCAATGAAATTTGTTGAGCTTTATATTATCCTGATAAGTCTCCTCTTATAGAATTGAATTTGCTCTCTGCTTATAACGCTCCAAGTTATATATATATATATATATATATATATATATATATATATATATATATATATATATATATATATATATATATATAGGTTGATTTTGAAGCGGATCATAAAGCATGTAATTGATTATGTACTCCTGAGTTACATTGTGGCTTTGGTTCAAGTCACGGCACCATAGAACATAATTTCCTTCTTGAGACAGGTTCGTGAAAATAATCAGGATATTGTATGGTGTTTATGGACCTCACTACAGTATTCGTCACTGTAAAACAGGCTGCCCTGTGTAAAGTGTTACGAAAGCTTGGTATACCCGAAAATATGTTGCAAGTGATAGTGTCATTCCGGAACGGATTGAAGGCAAATATTGTTTCAGATTATGAGATATCGTATTCATTCGGCGTCATTACGGCACTAAACGGGAATGTGTCATGGCCCCTGGTCTGTTTGCCCTTTACTTTTTGGTAACGCTGAAACATGTAGTTGATGAAACTGAGAATGGCGTGAAAATTTGATATAGGACAAATGGTGGCCCTTTTTAATCATCAGGAATTTAAATCCAAACTCTTACTCGAACCAGTATAATTCACGACTTATTGTTCGCAGATGATACTGCACTTGTGACTACTTCATTCGAGAAAGTTCAACGTTTTATGAACAAATTCTCTGTTTAAGTTAGTTGCCAGGCCCAGCACCGAAACACATTGGAGGTCTTAGGTAGCAGACCCATGTGCATGCTGTCCCCGAAGTATCAATACAAATTGATAGTCATAGTTTGAAATACGTCAACATCTTCAACTACCTTGGAAGTAAAGACCAGTGAAACGCTTGATGATGAGATAATAGAACTGCAAAAGCCTCCAGTGTTTTCGGGAAACTCCGCCGTCAATTTTGGAATATTCAGCGCATTAGACTTCAGAGATACAGGCCTACAGGTTCTCACAACATCCTTGTATAGCTCAATCCTCGAATGATTCCTCCTCCCATATTTTATTGTCATCGAAATCGTTGAAATCGCTCATCATCAAATCGATTAATTATCTCCCATAGGACCCACTGCGATGTACCGTGAAGAAGCTTCTCATACCTCTCTGTAGTGACTTAATCTACAATACATTATAGTTTATATTGCACTGTAGAGATCTTACTTATGATTTTATGAAATTATTTTATATAATGGCTTAAATTAAAGTTTAAAATGCAAAAATCAATTGTCATAGTTCAATAGTGCTCTTGACAGAAACATTCACTTAGAATGCGCCCGTGTTATATCAAAGAAATTACTGTTGATTTTATATGCGGACCTTTCTGCTTGTGCGGTATTAAAATTTCTCAAATGCACTTGTGATATTAGGCTGTATAAGGCGTTAACTTTAGTCAAAATCGCCTGTTCCTTCTTTCATAGGAATTGTGGGAGGGGTTCCTGTTTATTAACTTGTGACATTTTTTCTTTAGCCATTTTTACGTCTGCTATTTTATCGTATCATTTCTTCTGATATAAATTTTTGTCTAAATTTATTATGATCTGTAGAAGTTAGTCTAAAAGCAAAAAAGGTACTTGTTATTTCATCATTAGTAATGAAAAGTTCAGTCTTAAATGATAACAAATTTAAAGAATTGTTTTTGAAATCGAAACATAGGTTCGATTTTTTTCCGACACTGATATCGATTTCGATACCTCCAAAAGTTCCGATGTTTAATTCCCGATATATATATATATATATATATATATATATATATATATATATATGTGTGTGTGTGTGTGTGTGTGTGTTTGTGTGCGTGTGTCTACGATTATATAAAATTAACTTTGTCTCTGTGTGTGAGTTCGTTGCATACCGACTCCTAAACGGCGAGACCAATCTTTTGAAACTTCACACAAATTTTCCTAATTTGCCAAGCAGTGTACTTAGATAAGTTTTGTATTGGAATGTCTTCGATAAATATCGGTAATAAATAAATGAAAAAAAATCTGATAAAAGTAGGAACAGGTGATTTTGACTAAAGTTAACGCCTTATACCGCTTAACATGATATATGCATTTCAGAAGTGTTATTACCGCACAAACAGAAAGGACCAGCATATAAAATCTACAATAGGTTCTTTGATATGAGAAGAGCCCGTTCTAAGTGAATGTTTCTGTTAAGAGCACAATTAAACCATGATACTTGAATTTTGCATTTTAAACTTTAATTCGATTTAATTCAAACCATTATCACCGCGTAAATAGCGAAATCCGACATATAAAATCCTCAGAAGGTTCTTGAATATGACAGGTGCGTGTTTGAAATGAATGTTTATGTTTAAACAATAATTGGAGCATGATACTTTACTTTTGCATTTTAAACTTTAATGTAAGCTATTATATAAAAAAAATCATAAAATAAACAGTAGATTCTCTCCAGTAGAATGTGGACTACAATGTATTGCAGACTAAATCACTGCGAGAAGGCAGGTGAAGCATCCTCATGGTACACTGTGGTAGATATCCAACTAGAGCAGGCATTTAATCGATTTAATTGAAAAATCTGCGATTTCGCCGGTTTCAGTTAGAATGATGATATGGGTAGTTGAAACATAATTTAATCCTCATTCAATCCCGGGCAACGTCAGAGTCCCTGCAAGTTTATCTATTTATCTATTTATCTATCTATCTATCTGTCTGTCTGTATTGTCTGTCTGTCTGTCTGTCTGACTGTCTGTCTGTCTGTCTGTCTGTCTCTCTCTCTCTCTCTCTCTCTATATATATATATATATATATATATATTTATATATATAACTACTTCATTTATTCGCATAAATTTAATATATGAAAGTATAGATTTATGCGTAAACTTAAAGTATTTACTTCAAAAGTGCTCAATACGTATATAAATTACTATATATATATATATATATATATATATATATATATATATATCACTTTAAATTAACGTGCTTTTTATTGAAGATTTGGCAAATATCGATTATTTTAGGTTCAGCTTGGTTTGGCAATTCATCATGAAGAGACTGACACTCCACTCGAGCAGATTTTGCAGATTGCACATGATACGATCAATTTATTCAGACAAACATGAATGAAGGAATAATTTCACGAAATGTATCTGTGTACTGAGCACCTTGTTCGTGCGATTTAACCCCAGTAGATTATTTTGTTTGAGGATATGTAAAATCCCATGCCCACGCTGATAAATCAGACACGATATACCGCTTGGAAGACAACATTCGATGTGTTATTGCCGAAAAACCAAACTAATGTAATGCGTGGATGTCGTGAAAATTAAACTTCTAAATTATGTGATAAATGAACAAGTTTGTAGAAATTAAACCGTTAGCATATGTAAGCCGCGGAGGTATATGCCCGAAATTATATTTGAATTATAAACGTCAAAAATTAATCTTTGGAATAAACCACATATCTTTATTATAAATATGTTTATATTATCCAACGTTATATTATAATTGAAACACTTTTAAAATCTTCAATATAGAAAAAAATAGAAATTAATTTAATATAAATTAACTACAGAAGAAATTTATCGGTAAAAGTTCATAAAATACTGCTTTTAAATTAATATATCTTGTCTGCGCGAATATCGAGTAATTAAATGATTTTTCAAAGGATTCTACCACATGGAAATAATGAAATGCCAAATTATATGACTTGAACTTTACTTCCCAGCCTAGAATATGCTATTAAAAACCGAAATCCATGCTAGATATACCAATATTCATTGGATTCCATAAATGTTCCTGTATATTCATTAGTTCCTTTTTACACTGTCATTTCAATTTTAATTTTCAATATGAAAATTTATAGTAACCGACATCTATTTGCTAATATCATTTCCTCTGAGATAATCTATTCAATGAAAATCCATGGATTAAGGAAAAAACTTTAATAATTATTTGTACTCCTTTTTCAAGCAAACAATTTTGTTGTAATTCTACCTAATTTAACCGAGAATATATATATATATATATATATATATATATATATATACATATATATATACATATATATATACATATATATATATATAAATCTGATTGAGATTACTTTATAAATATTAATTCTTTAATATTTATAATATACTTTAGTTTTACCACATTTTGGTCAATTTTATTGTAATTTTTATTATATATATATATATATATATATATATATATATATATATATGTATGTATGTATGTATATATATATATGCATATATATACGTGTGTGTGTGTGTTGTGTGTGTGTGTGTATTTGTGTGAGTGTGCATAGTGAATGAATGAAAAAAGTTCATGATGTTGAGCATCTTATATAATCCCTCAATTCAGTTGTGATTTACAATTCTGTAATTGCATTGAGCTTCTTAAATAAGGATTAGCATATATTATAAGGAAATCAAATATATTTCCACAGATATATATATATATATATATATATATATATATATATATATATATATATATATATGCATGTTTGGAAGTATATTGGTTTTTGTCTTGCATTTGTTGAGCAAAAATTTAAGCACAAAGAAGTGAAAAATTGGAAATTAATAAAAAAACATGTAAGAATTTGCAAATAATTTTTTATGAATTTCCTTTACTGGCGATTAATTTACATATCTATTTAAAAAAATGCGGTCTATGTAGCTGACTTTAGGTCATTTTTGTATATATATATATATATATATATATATATATATATATATATATATATATATATATATATATGTATGTATGTATGTATGTATGTATGTATACACCTATACATGTGTGTTTGTTTAATTATTTGTTTGAAATTATTTGTAAGCAAAAATGTAAGGAAATGAACAATTGAAAATGCAAGAACACGTAAGAAGTAGCCCTTTCCTAAAATAACATATCAATAAAAAATGACGAACAGTTAAAAAAAAAGAAACAATTTCTTTTTACTAGTCATGAATAAAAGTACAAGAAAGTGTTGATTATAATCAATTCTTGCTCCGAACATTGCGAAAAAGGTTGGCTAGGTCTTCTTGTTTCTTGTGTTAAAAATGAACTTCATCGGAAATGAGTGACAAAAATGGTAAACGTGTGAATATGGCTGCCGGGCAATATCTGTTTTTTTTTATTTATGAAGATATATTATATTTTTTGGATTTTGTTAAATTTTTTCCAGTCTAAACAACAAACAAAAAATTGTCCATTCGAAATATTCACTGCATTTTCATCAATTCAATAAAAAAAAAACACGGTCAGGCTTTTTCTCCCCACAAAGAAAATAATGGAAACATTGAAAAAAAAATTATGTTTCAATGGATCCAATTGAAAATGGATGAATTATTCTGATGAGAGGAGAAAAAAATACATTTTTATCATTTTCAATTGTAAATAAAAAAAAAAACTTGTTAAAGAAAAATGTAAAAGTTAGCTTTATATTTCGACAAAGCGGCAACAAAAAAAGCCAATTTGATAAAAATCAAGCGGAAATTTCTAAGAAAAATCAAAACCAAAATTGAGCCACAAGTTTTCGATATATTTATGTATACAGAACTAATAAATCAATAAAATATATGTCAACGTATATATAGGCAGAAAACCTTCTTTTAGATATGGTTCATTGTATTTAGTCTTTTTGGTTTTTAGAAACTAATAAAAACAAGTGAAGCATGCATAATCCCCGTGAGTGCACATTAAACTAGGCATAAACAATGACTAAGTTCAGCATTTGTCCCCTCCATTTAGCCCCCAAACTCCCTAGGAGACGTCATATCCTGGTGAAAACGAACAAACAGTGCAGTTTTAGGCCTTAACATATATAAATTTGAGTTCTACACCATGCAAAAAAAGAAACGACTAATTCCATCATTTGCACCCCCCCGTTTAGCCTCCAAAATCCCCAAGGCTTTAACATATTTAATTTTGAGGTCAGCACCATGCAAAATTGCTAAATAGACATACACAGAAAATTTTAGACAGATATGGTAAAATAGTCCTAAAAATGGAGTGGTTTTATTAACCCTAAAAGAGCCCTTGGGGCACACCCTAGAGTTATTGCGAAGTATAGACAAACAAAATTAATATAGAAATCAGTTAGTTACAACTTTTCAGAAAGTTTCTAAAAATCCAAGGTATCATTTTTTTTTAATAAATACAAAAATGTTAATTTTAACCATTTTCACCCGAAAGAAACTGCTAGGGAATCAATCGGAGTTTTCCCAGAAAATCCATTCTGTTACTTTTTTACTCATATCATGTTTAATGTTTATGCAAAATTTCAAGAAATTCAAAGGCGTAGTTATTGAGAAAAGTGCGGACAGACGAACGAACGAACGAACGAACGAACGAAGGGACAACAGTGAATTTAAAGGTCCAACCTCCTTATAGTTTATAATTGATGTTTCATTGTGTTACCTAGAATTTATTTATTTCTTTTCATTTGTCATTACGAAATAATTATGTTCCGTTTATCATTTTCAATCTTTTCATAATATTTTTCATCATTCAACTGTCTTTCTCATTAATTTGAATAGCTTTTAGCCTTGATAATGTGGTAATAATTTTTTAAAAAATCGTAAAAATGAGGTAAAAAAATGCTAAGAATTATATATAGCAATAGAAGTGGCTGACAAATGATGATCAGTATCCTTAGTTCTTTGAAAAGGTTTGACATGAATTCTAGTATATCTCTTTTTAGTTTTTATAACTAAATAAGTTTCCAGACATTGTTTGTCCAGACATTTAAAACTATTACATACTCTTGAAAATTCAGTATGTTATTGCTATACATCTTATGAGATGACTGACCAAGGTTTATGATTGCATGTGCAAGTGAATATATACATCAGGATACACCTTACGAAAGCCTGAATGTCACAGCTGATGAATTTCAAAAATGCAATCTGAACGTGAGGACACTTTATGGGAACGATATGCAATAAAATTATGTTTTAAACTTGGGAAAATGCCACAGAAACGTATGGAATGCTTCAGACTGTTTTTCGACTATCTTGCATTAATCGAGCATCAGTTTTGGAGTAGCATAAGCGATTCAAGGAAGGCAGAGAGTCTGTGAGGCATGATGAGAGGTGTTGGAGGAGAAAGAACGTCATGACACCAGAGTTGATTGGTCAAGTTATAATTTTCATTGATAAAAACCGTCGTGTGTCTATAAAGACAATAAGTGCATAGTTTGATGTCAGTGTTGGAACTGTACATACAATTTTTTGCGAGGAACTGAACACAATTTTTTGCAAGGAACTGGACGCACAATTTTCTGCGAGGAACTGAACGCACAATTTTTTGCGAGGAACTGAACACACAATTTCTTGCGAGGAACTGAATACACAATTTTTTGTGATGAACTGGACGCACAAGTTCTTGCGAGGAACTAGACACACAATTTTTTGCAAGGAACTGAACACACAATTTTTTGTGAGGAACTGAACGCATAATTTTTTGCGAGGAACTGGACACACAATGTTTTGCGAGGAACTGGACACACAATTTTTTGCTAGGAACTGAACACACAATTTTTTGTGAGGAACTGAACACACAATTTTTTGTGAGGAACTGAACACACAATTTTTTGCGAGGAACTGGACACACAATTTTTTGCAAGGAACTGAACACACAAATTTTTGTGAGGAACTGAACGCACAATTTTTTGTGAGGAACTGGACGCATAATTTTTTGCGAGGAACTGAACACACAATTTTTTGTGAGGAACTGGACGCAAAAGTTTTTGCCGGGAACTGGACGCAAAAGTTTTTGCGAGGAACTGGACACACTATTTTTTGCAAGGAACTGGACGCACTATTTTTTGCAAGGAACTGAACACACAATGTTTTGCGAGGAACTGAACACACAATTTTTTGCGAGGAACTGAACACACAATTTTTTTCGAGGAACTGGACACACAATTTTTTGCGAGGAACTGAACGCACAATTTTTTGTGAAGAACTGAAAGCACAAGTCCACAACTCCATCCTTATCACAAATTATTTAACCAGGATGAGCATCAAGATAGGTCCTCACCCTCCCTATATCCAGACCTTGCTCCCTGTCACTTTTGATTATTTCATAAGCTCAAGGAAAACGTTAGAGGCTGTCGTTATGAAACAATTGAGGAGGTGAAAGAGGCTGTAATGAGGGTCGTTGAAACGTCTACACCAGAGCCTTCCAGAAGTTGTTGGAACGGTACAACAATTGCATTGCAGTCGGGGAAAATTACTTTGAAGGTAAGTAGAGTTTCATGTGTGTACTATAAATAAAAGTGCCCATGCGAAAAGTCGGGAAAATTATTGAAGGTGCCTAGTATGTCTCGCTTTAGATTTTTACAACGTAATTACCTGTATGTTCTTTGGTAATACATATAGTGATAACTCAAACAAACGTTGTGTCCATGACGTTCTGTTATATTCGCATATCCCTCCATATTTACATAAATACGAGGGGCGTGCAATAAGTAATGCCCTTGATCCACTTCCCATAGCAGTAGAGTAACGAAACTTGGCACAGTTATTAGTCTTTCTCTACATAGAAACCAACCAGAGTTACGCATTTCTCCCATCGTTTGATGCAGCTCTGGAGACCGTTTTTGTAGAACACCCCAGGTTGGTCCTCTAACCACGACATGACTTCAGAAATCAAGGTTGCATCATCTGGGAAACGCTTTCCTTTCAAAAACAACTTCATTGCTGGGAAGAGGTGAAAGTCAGAGAGTGCAAGGTCAGGAGAGTAGGGAGGATGGGAGGAGATTTCATAGCCACACACCCGTGCTTCTGATCTGGCGACATGCGAATTGTGGGCCGGAGCGTTGTCCTGCTGGAGGAGGGTCCCTTTGCTGATCTTGCTTCACCTCTTGATTTTGATAGCTTCCCTTAATTTCCTTAAAAGTGAAGCATAATAGGCTCCTGTAATTGTGGTACCCTTTGCCAGGAAATCTGTCATCACTACTCGGTTCTGGTCACAGAAGATTGTGAGCATGACCTTGCCAGCGGAGGGCTGCACCCTTGCCTTCTTTGGAGGTGGTGAGTCCAAGTGCTTCCTCTGCATTCACTGGGCTTTGGTGTTTGGATAATAGTGATGGACCCAGGTTTCATCCTGTGCAATCAGACTTTTGAATAACTTTGACTCATCTTCTTGGCACATCTCCAAATTTATCCTCGAGCACTCGACGCGTTCTCGCTTCTGGAATGGTGTAAGCAACCTGGGAATCCATCTGGCAGACACCTTATGCATATGCAAATGATTATGAATGATAGTTTCCACTTACCCTGTACTAATTTTTACATTTTCGCCTATTTGCCGAATAGTAATGCGCCGATCTTCCAAAAGGGCAGCCTCAACTGTATGGACAGATGCCACATAAATGGCAGAAGGGGGCAGACCATGTCTGGGAGTTGTTTTCACAGACTTCCGGCCAGGTTTGAATTCACGATGCCAGCATTTTACAAGGTCATATGATGGGGCATTATCACCATAAGTTTCTTTCATTTCATCAAAAGTCTACTGTGGTTTGCGTCCTTTCAAATATAAAAACTGGATCACTGCTCAACATTCAACAGGCTCCATTTCACACCTGACTCAGTTCAAACACCTGTAAAACAGAAACCACAATTAGTTCAGAGCTGTAATTTGCCACATAATCCTTAGAGATATAAATCATGATACATGCAAAATTTCAGCTAGATCAGACAATTGAGAGTCGGTAAGGGGTATTACTTATTGCACGACTCTCGTAAACCAGAAAAGCAGCAGCATCTGCGACAGCGTCAATAATGGCGACGCTAAGAAAAATCCGCTCGTCGATGCAATGCAAATGAGCTCGCTAGATACACACGACAACTTCAAAGCACATTTTTCATATACACACATCAATAGAATAGCTCGTACATCACTTCAACCAAGAAAACCGTCAGATAAGGCCGCACAGCAAAAGAAAAAAATACAAAACACAAGCATCGGAGTAAACGCAACTCAGGCAGCATATTAACACAAATAGCTATACACGAAACACTGCAACAATACAACATTGACTAGGTTACATTCACAAATTTCTCAGCTTTAAATCGATATAACACATGCATACATACACCAAACAGACGATTCCCTATATTAAACCACATATAAAAAACACATTTAAAAAGCAAAACTCAAGCCAATGATCAAACTTCTGTTTGCCTTCACCTACGTCCATGCCGCCACTATAAAAACGCCAGCCTGAGCGACAAACGGGCAGTCGCCCAGAGTCACAGCAAGTCAACCAGCATGGGATAATTATCGGCTCCGTCGGATTTCTTCCCGGCGTTAAACCCACTCTCGCGCGCATCATCCTTACGAACTTTGAAGACTTCGTTTATTTTTGCTCTCTCGTAAAGTTTGTTTTTATAAATAAACGATTGAGAAATCAATCATTTAAATTTTAAATCCATATTGTTTGTCTGCTTCCTTCTCGCCACCATACGTTTATTCTTAATATAATAGTTCCAACGTTTCAAACAACTGATTCAATGTCAAAAAAAACTTCCCCAAATCAAACATATATAAGGGATTCTCACTGTTTTCAATTTTAATATTCTCTTCCCTCCGCATTTTTCAAGGTTGGTGTTTCTGTGAAGTTCCTAATAAGCTTGCACTGTCCCGTATTGATGTGTTATTTTCAGTTCGTTTCTCTCCTTTCGAACACCAATAGTCTGATTTTTTTTAAGTTTTATACATCTGTCATTTTCATGAATTTTAATTATCTTTTTCATACTAATGAGCCACGACTTATCAACTTTCAACATGTTATGGGGTAAGCTGATTTATTCCTTTCAGAATAAACATACCCAGAGAAATTAAATATAATCAAATATAAACGTTGTTGTATGGATTTGTGGCAGTTATGGTCCCAGAATAATGACGTGTACTTCTGCAACATACATTTGTTAATACACTTCTTGCTAATTATACAACCACCTTTGTCTTGATTATTACCGGCTTGCAGAGCTACAACGTCAAGGTTATTCAAGGATAAGAGCCAATAAGGCTGTCAATTGGGTGTAATCTTACGTAGAGGTCCCTTAAAGTTATGTTGATTAATGATAGAGCTTGAAAAAACACGTATGAGATTTCTAGTCAAAGATCGGGAGTGAGAGAGCAGACGAAGTCAACGTTGAGAGAGGAAGAAAGGTGATCCACGGACGGTGATGGATTGTAATAGAGGGAGTCAGAATGCGTTAGTCTAGGACCAGCGCTGCAGCTTCCTAGGGGGAAACATCGGCAAATAAAGTTGCTGAAAAGACAACCCGAGATTTGTTGATTCATTGAGATGAATCTTCTTTTAACTTTTTCCGAGGATCTGCTAAACAAGATCAAAGACGGACCAGGTATTTTTCTCCAATGGCTTGATGTTACAACTCCTTCCCTCCCCAGGGAACTGTTATTTGTCCCTTTGTGTAGTAAATGCTACATTTCAGCCAAATCGGCCAAAGAGTTTCCCAGAAAATATTTAGAGTAAATGAGGTATTGTGGTAACTAGTCCTTATTAATCCCTAACTGCGAATCGAACAGATACCATAATACATAGTTTGTTGCGCGTTATAATAGCAAAGGCCAATACAGAATTTCAGCAAGATCGACCTGCTAGTTTCCAATAAAGCTTCTAGAGTAAATATGGTATCGTGGTGACTAATCTATATAAACCCCTAACTGTACATCGAACGGATACTAGAATACTTCGTCCGCTGCAAATTATAATAGCAACAGTCCATACAAAATTTCAGCCAAATCGGCTCAGTAGTTTCCGAGAAAACTTTTAGAGCAAATGTATTTATGGTGACTAATTCTTATTAAACCCTATAAATTCTTATTAACCCCTATAAACCCCTAACTATGATAAATTAATACTTTTAATACTTAAAATAGCAAAGGTTAATACAAAATGTCAGCCAGATCGACTTAGTAGATTCCAAGACAAAAAATGGAACAAATAGATAAACAGACAAACTCAGAGAAATATAATACAGATTCTTTTTATTGTTTACGCACTTAATTCTTGTATTCCATACGAAGTATTTCTTTGAAAATTCGAGGATTATCTCTCCATCACATCTGATAAGTTAGTATTAAAAATAATAAACATAAAAAATACAGATAAGAAACAAGCAAGATAAAAAAAAATTAATGGATGTGGATTCTTTTTGTGTCATCTTCTTTGACACCCGCGTACATGATCTGGTCTATTTAGTCTTACGAACAGGAAATAACAGGAAAGTGCAGAATCTCTCTCTTTGATTGGATCTTAATATAGGATTAATGAACGCTGCAGTTGATCACACCATTTAAGGCTCAGTTACATGCGCTTCATCCAGTCCCCCATTAATCTAAAGTGTTTCTGTCAAAGAAGAAATAAGTTTGATGTGCCTTTAGAGATTTTATGTTAAAACATATCTTAGATATACACTCGCAAACACACACACACACGCACACACACACACACACACACATATATATATACATGCATATATATATATATATATATATATATATATATATATATATATATATACACGGAACATTCACGTTGACCTATTGGTTCTCGCCAGATAACCGACGTTAAGCAACGTTGAGCCTAACCAATACCAGATGGGTGACCATTTGGGAAAGTTAGACACTGTATGTACCGCGCCGAGTCATAGAAATTTCCAGGTTGGTATGTGACGGCGAATTAATTCATTGGGAGAGATGCATCCTCAATCTTCATTAAGACATGCACCTAGGTGAAGGAAATTCCGATGTAAAAACCTGCGGTCTACCGTATACTATGTCCTGTGGCAGTCATCTGCACCGACGGAGGTTAGCAGTAATACCAAAAAGTTGATTGGTTCTACACAAAGTGTTCACCACTATAAACAAATCATCTGTGTGGATTTCCGAGCAACTTAGTTGTTGTGGCGGAAGCTCATGCCTAGAAATCGACGGGAGAGTCCATCATATATATATATAAATACTCCAAGGACGATCAGCAAAAATGTACAAAAAACTGTTCCTTATTCGTCCTGAAATTAAAATTGTGGTGGTGCAATATAGTCTAGTATTTATGTGCATATGTTGATATTTACCAGTAAGAACACATTCTAATCCAGAATATGCAATTATATATATATATATATATATATATATATATATATATATATATATATATATATAACTACTTCATTTACTCACATAAAATTAATATAGGAAAGTATAAATTTATGCGTAAACTTTAAGCATTTACTTCAACAGTGCTCAATAGGTAGATAGAGCTAGTTAGTAAGTCATAAATATATATGGCGTTTAAGCTACACTGATTATTCTGCATTTCATTCACTCTAGGATTCTCCAGGCTTATACGAGATTTTTGTGGTTATCTCGTGTTTTATATACGCACCTACTATTGAGTTTTTTGTTAACCAATCAGCTTTCTAGTATTCACCGCGCCTTCCTAATCAGCCAATGAGAAGGCACTTACAGGACAAAGGACCATTTGACCTCCAGTTGACACGTTCCTTTGTGTGTGCTATTTAGCCTAGATATCATGTGTCTTGACCTGTTTTAAATCTTTAAATTTATTTCTTTCCTACAGTTTCATAGATGTTGGGGTTCCTTAAAGTATAGGATAGCAAATTTGCCAACATCTATTAAACTGTAGGAGAGAAATAGCGAACAACTGTGTTCACAGGTTAAATTTACTCTAGGATAAAGATACAAAATAATTTAAAAACTAACATAAACAATAGAAAATAAACAAATAAATTAATAAACATGCATATACATAAACTATCACACATATATATGTATGTATATATACATACACACACATATATATATATATATATATATATATATATATATATATATATATATAAGTTAACACATAAAAATGTTACCCAGATTTAAAACAGGTCAAGACACATGATATCTAAAGCACACACAAAGGAACGGGTAAACTGGAGGTCAAATAGCTCTTTGCCCTGTAAGTGCCTGCTCATTGGCTGATTAGAAAGGGCGCGGTGGATGCTAGAAAGCTGATTGGCTAACAAAAAACTCAATAGTAGGTGCGTATATAAAAACACGAGATAACCACAAAAATCTCGCATAAGCCTGAAGAATCCTAGAGTGGATGAAACACGGAATATTCAGTGTAGCTTAAACGCCATATATATTTATAACTTACTATATATATATGCATGCATACATATATTATATTGTATTATATTATATTATATTATATTATAAAACTCAGATTATCTTGTTTGGGCGTTGAAACCGTTCACCCGCCTCCGGTTTACGACTTCCGGTTTCAATAAAAAACAAAGCCATAAAAGCTTTTTTTATAATCGACAATTTAGGGGATCTTTCTTATTTTATTTATTTTTAATAGATTTATACATTTCATTTTTCTACACTCCTAAAATCGAAAATATTTTTTTTTAATTGGTTTGCGTTAGAAATAATAAAAATCACTTATTTTTTTCATTTAAATAATAAAATAGATCCCTCATATTTTCATAATTTGCCGGTGAATGTTGAAATTAAATAATAAGTAAATTTCATATACATGTATTACACAAAATAAAATGAATAAAAATTATATTTACTTGCATTCACACGAAGTCAAAGATCGGATTGCGCGTTTTTTTTTTTTTATTTCGCGTTTACAGTGTGCAAATAAAATGCTAATTGCTATTGTTATTTTTTACATCGGCATTTTAAGAATTTGGAATTGTTTCAAACAATAACAAAAACAAATATGTTTACGATTTAAACGTTTTTTAAGTCTTTTATATATACTGCAATTGCCAGTTTAAAGACAGTTTAAAGACGTTAAAATTACTTGTGAATAATGAATCGTTATATTTACTCCCCTTCATCCCAAACCAGGCATATTGTCACTTGGACGTAAGGGGATACTAATTGAGACCAAGATTAAGATGTTGGTTTACGTTCCATTTGAACTACTGCATGTCGGTACAATTAAGGGAGCAGGTAGCGTGAAGGGAATTCGAAAGTCTAGCTGTTCTAAGGAAGAAGCTATTAGAGGAGAAAGCTTTCTGGCATTTAGGGATCTCAACACCAAAAGGGTGTGACTTTGCTGCAAAACAGGTCTTCGTCGATGGGGGCACATATGCAATGAGTTCATCAGAGCACATTCCATTAAAATACTTGTAAAACAAGCACAGGGATGCAACACTGCAGCGATGGGACAGAGGTTAGAGCTTAGTTGATAAAGTGAAACTTTTTAGATTGGAGACCCTTTTTTAGACCTTATCCAAGAGTGACTAATGGTACATGCATAAAACCAGATGTGGCAAGCATACTTCATGCATGGGCAAATGGTGGATTTGTAGAGGTACTCTCAGATGTGAGCAGTATTCTAGCACGATGGAAGGAGCCCACCTTCCTTGCAGCAGCCTTCGCAATGTCCTCAACATATTTGTTCCAGTTCATCTTTCCTGTGAACGTTAAGCCGAGGAGTTTGAAGGAAGAATTCTTAAGTAGGGAGTTATTTGTTATGGATATCGGTGGTTGGAGAAGCTTCTTGTAATTATTAAAGGAGAGCAGCTTAGTTTTACTAGCATTAAACGTTACCATCTATTTACGGTCCCATTCCACTACGGTCTGGAGGTCATTTTCTAACGATTCAGTTATTGTCGTAGATCTGTGTACATCCGTTCTTCACGCATACATGGTATAGTGTTGTATCATTAGCAAATATACCCATCTCATACACAATATTATTGGGGAGATCATTGATGAATATCAGGAATAATAGTGGTCCAAAAATCGATCACCGAGGCTCTCCCACATTAATGTTATGCTGTTTGGGAGAACGTCTATCAATGACATCCTGGATGGTCCTATGATCTAAGAAGGATCTAATTATATTTAGTATTCGTCCAGTTATACCATACGATTTCATTTTAATTAGCAGTCCTTCATGCCAGGCCTTGGATATATTGAGGGCTACAGCCCTGGTTTTTCCTGCCTTATCTAGTGCATTCAGAGATGACTATTAAAATATTCGCAGTAGAATGACATTGCCTAAAACCGTACGGTTTGTCAGAAAGATTACCTTTTGCAAGGTGGTGAACTAGTGCTTGATTGATTAGCATCTCAAAGATTTTAACGAAGAGAAGAAGGAAACTGATAGGTCGATAATTGAAAAGCCGGTCCTTTTCATCAGAATTCTTGTACACTGATACCACAGGGGCCATCTTCCAGCTATTAGGAAATGAAAGATTCAGCAAGGCATTTGTTGTAGAGTTTGGAAAGTTAAAGGGCTAGCTCAGCTAAGCATTTCTTCATTAGTATAGTACGGATGAGACCGGGCACTGTTTAAGTTTTTTTGTTTGTTTGTTTGTTCGTTTGTTTTCTTTTTTTTTCATTTTAAATAATAAAATACACAAATAATGTTTTACTAATTTTCCGGTGAATGTCGGAATCATATTAAGTTGCATCCCTGCAAGGGCAAAGATCAGATTGCGCGATTATAGGTGTGTTATTTTTTTATATATGTATGTATGTATATATTCTGTAATGGACAGTTTAAAGACGTTACAGTTACTTGTAAACAAAAAGATTGAATTGGTATGCGTTACAAATATATATAAATAAATAGGTAGTCATTTTTATTTATTTATTAAATTGTTAGGTGAAATTACAGAGGAGTAAACAAAGCTGTACCCTTTCATGAGGACTTGATCAATTTACATATTTTTTTAAAAAATATTTGATATTTTTACTACCTAACCCAGCATAGTTTAGCTCCTAAAAAAATGAAAATCTTTTTTTCTTTGGCTAATACGTTTCAACGGCCTTTAAAGATAATATAACGTAAGGAAGTTTTAAAAAGATAATTCAAATTTAACATTTTAGAGTGGGATCTCTGTCGTATATAAATTTAACGTAAAATGAGCACCCACTTCTAGGCTAAGTAGTGGTAAGCGAAATGTAATCGTTAGCATTTTTTCGAGTTTGGTGGCCGGGAGGGGCAAAAAGAGAGAACAGAGTGGTGTGGGGTAATAAGTTCTAAACATTTTTAAAATACGTAAAAATACTTCAAAACGTGTATGTGTAGGGATTTTTTATTTTGTATGAAGATTTGCTTTGAACAGGTCTCACCGTAAAATATTTCTTAATCAGCTAATTATTATTTCCTGATATTTTTAAACCTGTTAACACACACACACACACACACACACACACACGGTCCTGGATATGACCTTAAACTATATCCAGTGGTGAGGCCCCAGCTTTCGGGGTTTGGGGAGTGTCGAGCCACCCTTTAATTGTTATTGCTCCCAGGTCCACTCTGACTCGGAGTGGTAGTACCTGTTGGGGTCCCAACTATGGGTTAAATAGAAATCGACTTGAAAACAACAAATATATTCTATTAAAAAAATTTTCTTCCAAATCTTTGCATTCGGCATTAAATAATCTGAAAAGGGTTGATATGCCGTAAAACAAAAACAACCAACACACACACACACGCAAACACATACACACACACACAAAACAAGGGTGGGCCTGTACAATGCACACTTCCTCCTTGTATTTTTTCTTTTAGTTTTTTTTTTTTTTAGTTTGTTTGTTTTTTTCTGATGGATTACACCCCTCTTATATAAAGGAATTTTCATTTAATCTCAAGGCAATGATTTTAAGCAATTTATTATCCAATGTATTCCGTGTTGTTTTCATTTGTTGGGATGTTTGTTTTCACGCGTGTGTGCATTCAATTTTTGCGCGCTTATATATTACATCTGTAAACTCCATACTCCATAGTTAGCTATAGCATATACTGACCCAACAGGTCACGGGTAGTCTAGTATATATATATATATATATATATATATATATATATATATATATATATATATATATATATATATATATATGTATGTATATATATATACATATATATATATATATATATATATATATATAGCTTTAAGTAAAAGAGAAAAGAGAAAGATCAATTCCACAAAAGGAGACTTATTCATCCCTAACGAACCTTACGCTAGACGCCGCATCCCCACCATGCTGCCTAGCACCTTCTCTACTCTTCTGATGAGAAGCTTTAGGCTTCGAAATGCCCTGGCATAAAGAGTCCCTTCTATCCCCCAAATTTTGCCTGTATTCCATTATTAAATAAATGATCCATTCTATATCTACCTATATATAGTTTTGTGTCTTCATTTCATTCTCTTCTTGTCCTATTATATATATATATATATATATATATATATATATATATATATATATGTATATAATTGGTTAGTTTAGTTAGTTAAGCTCAAATATATGGAACTCATGTTACCGCGATGTTTATATATACACGTAGTCTAAAGTTTAGTTAGCTAGCCAATCAGATTCAGTTTTATTCACGCACATTTAAAGTTTCATTAGCCAATGGCAAGGCTTTTCTCTGACAAAGGTTCGGTTGACTCCTATTTTCCCTTACTTTGTGATTTATTCATTCGATGTTTCGATATATTAATTGCTTTCTTCGGAGATTTAAACGGCAAGATGCAGAAGTGTTTTACATCGTAGATAATTGACATGGTGGAAGGAGAAGAAAGACAAAAGAAACACAGGGAGCATCTTGGTAGTTCTTCTAATATTTCTAAAATGTTATCTACTACTAATACTACTGAACCATGAACTACTACTACTAGTAGTAGTAGTAGTAGTAGTAGTAGTAGTAGTAAAAACGCATGAAGTATAATATTTATTGGTTGCAATTCCATCAGATTTTTCATGAAGCACACTTGGCATGCTGGCTGTGATCTGGATAGATTCAGACTAGAGGTGGTTTCGAGATGGGTGACTCATTCTTTTTTTTTTCTTTTTCTTTTTAATGTCGCGCATTAAAAAATAACCTTGTTTCATCACGTGGGTGCTTGGAGTTCTTTGCTTATTTATATTTAAGGAGTTGTCTTCGTTTATTATTTTTATTTATTATTGTTCTCCTAAAATTATATATATATATATATATATATATATATATATATATATATATATATATATATATATATATATATATATAAATTTTAACTTGAAACAAAAAGGTTGACCGCACAAATCGACAAACTTTTTGTTTGGTTGAAACTTTTTTTTTTAAACATCTGGAGTGACCGTGCCAAGATGATAGCGGTTAGAATCCGGAAGACAGAAATTGATTCGTGGAAGTTGATAAGATATTGTTTTGTTTTTTTTTGTTTTTGTTTTTCTGTGTGTATGCTCTGTGTGATGAATGTATGCGTTAGGTCTATTTTCCAATTTCTTTGAATCTCCTTGAGACTTTTCCCACCTGCAAACTTGGTAACTATTTTGAATCCGGATTGACACATTCTGCATGACTGATAGATTAAAGTTATGACGGGGTAGTGGAAGGAAGGAAGGAAGGAAGGAAGAAGAAGAAGAATAAGAAGAAGAAGAAGAAGAAAAGTACTTTTAAAAGAGAAAATAATTTAGAGATTAGGATGAAACAGATAAAAGTTACAAATTCGAATGAGAATTCAAAGAAAAATGCTGTAGACCTATAAACTTTATCAAATTTTAATAAAAATAATTTTAATCAGAAAAGTAATTTTAAGAACAAGGAAAGTATTTTAACAACAATAGGAATTTGATGAAAATGCAATAGAAGAAGAAAAAGAAGAATTTGAGAAGCAAAATGCAAGAAAAAAGTATTTTTATAGAATCTATCAAATAATTTCAAGTAAAAACAAAAAATAATCAATTTCATTATTTGGATTCTTCGGGCTGTTATGCTCATCTCAGAAATCTGCATACACTTCCAAATATAACCCTTCATTTATTTCACGGGATAGTATACATGACTGGATAGAGACCCTAAGTAACTTCCAATTGTATTTTTTCGGTTGCCCCACTGAGAATTGGACCTTCGAACTTCAGGAGGACATCCATTTTGCAATTGAGCTTTCCAAGTACGCTAACCATATAGTTCTTTGTGGGAAAAATCGACTGCTAATGTGATATTCTCATTTCCAAACTTCTGAAACGAAACAATGAAACAGCAGAAAGAGTTGCAATGAAGGAGGGAAAATAAAGAAATGGGATGAAATATAGAAAGAAACATTGGGAAGAGAAAAATTACGTCATCGTATAAGAAAAATAAAAAGAAACATTGGAAAAAAAAATTACGTCATCGTATAAGAAAAATAGAAAGAAACATTGGAAAGAGAAAAATTACGTCATCGTATAAAAAAAGAGAGAAGGAAAAAGTTAAAAAAAAAAAAAATAAAGATAATCGAATGAAAAAATTGGTGTTACTTTGTTTTGTATCCATTTACTTGCGTTCCAATGAGGGCAGAGTTAGATACAAGGCAGAGTATTTTATATAGGAAGGGGGAAGGGAATCCAGCTCACCATAAAAGAGCACACTGGATTGAGGAAAAATCTTTTTGTTTTATTTTCTTAGTCTAGAAGGATTTCTCACACACTGATCGATGATAAAAAGAATGAACTGCATCATCATCATCATCATCATCATCATCATCATCATCATCATCATCATCATCATCAGTTGGAGACCCGTTTTACATAATGGCAAATGTTGGGCGTTTTTTAGAAATTGACTAACCTATCACCAGGTGTCTTTATCTAGATTTCGCAATTGTTTTTAAATCTGTGTGGCCAATGAAAAATACGCTGAGCGGAATTTCACCTGCTGCTGCCACATCTGGGGGGGGGGGGCTCGTCGAGAGCACTCTTCATTGCTTAGACTAAGCTCAAAAACAATTTCTAAAATATGGTGGGAGAATTGACATTGACAGCAAGAAATCGACCTCTACCACAACAATAAAAACGTTTCCATTCTTCCTCTGTATGCCTAGCATAAGGTGCAATTCCTACAAACAAAACTTCTTTGTACGGGCTTCCTGTCTACATAACACGTTATCATGGCACTGATTCTCTGCAGGTCACAACATAGTCGTTTTCAAATCTAATGTCAAAAGATTTTTGTTAAACTCCGTGTTGCATAAGTATTTATACTTGATCAATTCCATCAACCATTCTCAATCCCCCCTTATAAGGCCCTTCTTCTCTCAACTTACTATCACTCCATCTCATTAATCCCCATCCTCAAGTGGCTTCTAGCCTTAATAATGGTCATTCATTAGTACTCAAAATGTTTTTAAATCATCTCCCACAAGATTTCAAAATGTAATTTTGTACTCTGTAAAAACTAAAAAAAAAAAAAAAATGTTTCGAGCGGCACCTTCTCGGGTGTGGCAGCAGTAATCCATCTTATGAGATATCTGACTCTTATACCGGTATTTTCTGGACAGTTAGAATGATCCAAGCAATTGTTATTTCATAGCATTATGAACCATTTTCATGAACAGAGCTTCTTCACATAGGGCTACCCATCTTTGGAACACATTATCACGGTACTGACTTCCTGCAAATTGCAACATGGTCATTTTCAAATCGAATATTAACAAATTATTGTCATGAATTTATTCATTAATCATTCTCGATCCTCTCGTGAGGTTAGTGGAAAGTATATCTTCGGTTTATTTTCGGCAGCCGCATACTTCGCAAGTGACTTTTGTTATCCTTTAGTCCTCACATTCCAGTAACGATGTTTCTGACAAAAAGTGAAGAATTGCTGTTTTCTGCGTCGGGATCTATTTCATCTAACACTTATTGTTGACGAGTCTTTGCCCTCGGAGTATTTTTTCTCTCCTTATATTAAGTCCTTTCATGCCTTGCCTGAAGCGGTTTCCATAGAAAAGGTTCTTTATTTTTCAACTGGCAATCATTTCATCTAATTAATACTTATCTTCAAGTGGCTTTTGGGCTTGATAAATTGTTACACAGTGGTTAAAACAATCAAGTGTTTACGTTTCTACACTTGTTCGGATGAATTATCAACTTTGCTGCGCTTCTAAGTAAGAATTTCCGAGGTTAAATTACTGTCAAAATTCACTACTCCAAATTTGACACACTGCTGCCAAAACCTTGCTATTTGTTCTCCAAACTTTCAACTCCAAAACATGACACTCTGCTCTTAAAACTCCCAACTCCAAAACAAGACACTCTGCTCTTTAAACTCTCAATTACAAATGCCGACATTTTTTTAATACAAGGTGGTCACCACTTATCAAGGCCCAGAAGCCACTCATGGATAAGGGTTATTGTAAGTACAGTACGGATATTTTAGAGTGTCTACTTAAGGGGGCGGTTCATCAGGAATTTGTTTACGTTGGATTTGATGATATCCAAGTTGTAGTCAGGAGGGAAGTAGGCAGACGGAACAGAGTTCCACAGGCGTGCAGTTCTACGAAAGAAGCTTTGTTCATAGAGTCTACGTTTTGATTTAGGCAGACGGAACAGAGTTCCACAGGCGTGCAGTTC
>NC_136497.1:81943115-81960615 GCF_053919585.1 Euprymna scolopes | reverse complement strand
TGCTTCCTTTTATCTGCAACCTTTGCTTCTTCTGGATGAACTTTTCTAAGATGGTTTAACATATTAGTTGTTGCAAAATGTTTGGCTGATTTGGCACACCGTGATACGATGACTTGACATAACTTACAGAAAGATGTATTTTTATACTTGGGATTCACACCAAAATACTTCTTGGAGAAACTGGTTTAAGTAATAACTGATGCTTTTTGTCAATATTTAATCAATGTTGCTATGTATTAAAATCCCTAATGTCTAATATTTAATAAGTAATTCATCAATAAAATACGCATTATTCAAACCAAAAATAAAACATAAAAATATATATGTAACTGTAGCACGGGTCGAAAAATGAGGAACAAGAAGAAACTGATGAAGAATGCTTTATTTTCTGTTACAACGTAGTCGACATTTACCATACAATTCCTCGACATGAAAACTGACAGATAGAGTAATACTTTTCATTGACATTGACTTAAAGTACAAAATAATAATATAAAACAGTGTAGTAATGTTAACAGTGTGCTATACATGTTTTTCTTTAATATGGTGTAGATAGTACATGTACCTGCAATGAATTATTCTAGGCCATCCATGCCAACATCTTACTGATAGTTCGCTTTAATTATCTTACAATATATTTAAATTAATATTAGTACCATTTATGAAAAAAAATTGGAGATGTATTGGCATGAGAAAACCTGGTAATCGTCCGATTATCAACGGTTAATTAAGCGGTAATAGGTCAATATTTGCTTATTGATGCATCATTAGCGGATACATCCTGCTATATATATATATGTGTATATATATATATATATATATATATATATATATATATATATGAAAGCAATAAGAATGGGAAATGAAGTCACAATAACTATATATTGGTAAATATAGAATGGTTCATTTATTCAATAAGGGTATACAAACATTTAGTTGGGGGATAGAAGGGACTCTTTATGCCAAGGCATTTCGAAGCTTCTCATCAGAAGAGTAGAGAAAATGTGAGGTAACATAACAATTATGAAAATAGCTGAAATATTAAGGAAAACCTTTGAATGTAGTCAAATACATGTGAACTACAAATGCTAACTGGACAAATAGAAACTGCATGCGAAGTAAAAAGAAAAAGAAACATAGAGGAATACCACATGAAATCAAGAAAACTGAAACTGTAAAAAGTGTAAGTACTCCTTCCCATACACACAAAAGGTTGTAGTCTCAGAACTAACTGGCACTACACCAAATAGTGCAGGTTCAAAGAGGATGGAATGACTGATCAGGGAAAATACTTATCACACTGGATGGGTCTTAAGAGAACTAGGATTTTGAGGAAGCTTATTGCCATTAAAATTCTAATAGTCACTGCCAGCGAGAAATCAATGGTTAACGGCTGTTTCGAAAACTCAAATTCATCTGCAAATCTTATCGAAAGAGGTGTAGAATACTTAAAACCTGGGGGAAATTGCTGTCACATAGATTCCAGGGAACACTATAGGTTGTTGACAGACAAATCTTTAATGATGGGCAGTGTGAAACCCCTTAGTGAATACAAATAATCAACACTAATAGGTTCCAAAAGTGTTGGTTAGCATTGCACTTAATCCAGCATAAAGTGCCCTTGGGTTGCTGAATGTTATACAATTAAGAATAACAGTTATGTGCTTGGAGTATAATCATGTTTGCACATTGATTATTGCTAGATTATCAAAGGTAAGCATCGTTGAGGCTAGCAAGTACCAGATAGGTGATCACTTGAGGAAACATTGCTGCCAAAAATATACAACCCTGAAGATGCTTTTGTTGTACTATGTGTTGAATGTGCCACCGCATTGTCGCTACCCCCCTAGCCGGGAAGTGATTAGAAGGGACAACAATAAAATTCGCCATTTACTCGCTCTCTTTTTACGGCGGCCAGCAAGTTTATCTCTCTGAAAAGCGAGGGGGTGTCCGCGCCCCTCTTTTCAATGTAATAAGTTAGTGAAGGTTAGTTAAGCACTTTAAAAGTTTAATTGTTGTGAAGTATTTTTTTAATTGTAATATATTGTAATATTGTTGTAAAATAAAATAGTCAAGATTCTCCTATATATTAAAATCTGTGTTGCATGTTTTTTTTTATGTGCTTCAACATCAAGACGCGGTCTGTCGCCTTCCCAGCCAGAATCCAAACAGAAAGAAATCATCTTCCAGGAATGGAGAACCGCCCGGAAAAAAAGCCACATCCAATTCCAGGTATGCATTCACTCCTAAAAGACTTCCAAATAACTATACACATAGTGTTATATAAGTCATGGTGTTACAATTTGGGGTGCTACACGTTATTATATGCTTTGAAAAAAAGCCTTCTGCTTTAGCTTGATTAAAATTGCTTTTAGATGGCGTTTTGTCTAGGTACTTTAGTAAGTATTAAGTATAACTTGCCAATACACACTTCTGTTGACTCAGTGAAACAATACTCCCCTGGATGGAAGTTCTGTTCTCAATCATGTGGTGAAGATTTCCAAAGGAAGTGTGATACCGGATATTATATGTTTTAGAAAAGCCTTCTGCAGTAGTTTGATTAAAATTGCCTTTTTGTTGCAGTTTTGTATATGTAAATGGTATATGTTTTTTAGAATTGTCTGATTTACTCCCTGCTTCTTTTTTTCCAGCTCGTTTGACTCGTTTGGCTAATGGTCTCCATCAAGTCGCGGTTTTGTCCTGATTGTAATACAACTTCCTTTTGTACCGTATTCGTTACATGTCAACACTCGGGACCAACACGTTGTATGCAGACATTTGCAAGGAAACCCAAACAAAGAAAGAATTCGCCTAACTTTTTTTCAGTTGAAACGACAGACATTTATTCACAGATACTTTCAGAATAATGCGTACTCTCTTGTTCAAATGTGTTTTCGTACACCAATGTGCTTAACATGATTCTGCCGTGTCGAACATGTGGTATTTTTGTCCGGTCATGTTCAGGAAACTTATTTCCCTGTCGCTCTTGGGCCACATGTGTAATACGTCTATTTCTGTATTTCTCGGGTCACGTTTTTCTTTTTTATAATCTTTTTCTTTCCTTCTTTTTCGCTGTGATGTCACCTCGTACACGGCTTGGTTGTTTGCATATGTTGGTTGTTCTTGTTGTTGCTGCTGCCATACGTGCGTTTAGAGCTTCTTTCCAAGGGCTACATGCTTGTGGAACTCTCTTGCTATTGACTATTATCCTCCTACCTAGTGCCTTAGTCATTTTAAGACTAAAGGCAATAAGCATATCCTGTCTTTGCGAAAATCATTTTTTAATACTTGTCAACTTCTTATATTGAGTAGCTTCATGTCGATTTCCGCACACACACAAAAAAAAAAGAATTATAGAGCATCTAAGTAGCAAAAAAAAAAATAGTTATATTCATTGAAGATATAATACGCGGTACCTCCAAATTGGCTATTTTTTAAAATTTCAATTCATTAATAAACATGCCACGGAGTTTTAAGCAATTTTAACGATAGGTTTAAATAGATTAATATTTGATTTTATTTTAATTTTGAAAATTGACAATTACCAGTTTAAAAATATATATCTATTTGAATCTGTATACTATTTTAAATATTTTTTTCGTAAATAAAAGGTATGAGTTGGGTCAAGATGGAGATTACCGTAATCAAGTATTGTAAAAAAAATAAATAAATAAAATAAAAAAACACTGGTCAAGGGGCGGGTATAAAACTAGTTTGAAAAATACACTTAGCAAGAATTTTGTTGAATAATGTGATATTTGTATTATTATTCATCGAACTACTGTTCTCATCTTGAATGTGATTTTCTCAACGTTTCGGTCGATATAACCTCCAACCTTCTTCATATGTATCTTGTAATACACCTGTAATGTAACTAGAAATAAAAAGTAGGTTTAAGGCTCCTAAAATTCGTAATAGAATTGTCCGCAAGGACCCGTGGCGCAGTGGCTGGGAAAAATAAATTTTGAAAGTGATATTCTCCTGAAGGTTGAAGGTTCAATTCTCAGTGTGGGCGACCGAAATATACATTTGCGAATTACTTAGGACCTATATCCAGTCATGGCTGACGGAACAAGAGCACGCTACCCCCGTGAAGTAAATAAAGAGTTCCGCTCGAAATTCCGTCCAAATTCCCGAGTTCGACAGAAACATTCCCGAGTTCGACAAGATACATCTGAAGAAGATCGGAGGTTATATCGACCGAAACGTTGTGAAAATCACACTCAAGATGAGAACAGTAGTCCGATGCATAATAATGCAAATAATCAATCCTCGTCTCAAAATTTCAGAAATGTGATATTCGTTATATATGCAATAATTTATGGAATTTTTTCGTAAAGACCAAGCTACAGATAGGTCACTTTGGAAGTAGATTTCTAAAAGTCGTCCCAATACATATCACTATGTAAAACAAACGGTAAACCGATGATGATGATGATGATGATGATGATGATGATGATGGCGACGACGACGACGACGACGATGATGATGATGACGACGACGATGATGATGATGATGATAGATAGATCGATAGATAGATAGATAGATAGATAGATATAGATAGAACGATAGATAGAAAAATAGAATGATATATGAAAAAACAGAACGATGGAGAGGACTATAGATAGATAGATAGATAGATAGATAGATAGATAGATAGATGGATTCAATTGAACACATGAACGATATAAAAGCTAAGTGTGTTTTATTAGTGTAAGCAATATCCTTAAGGGCAAGAGAGAGTGAAACTGCTTATCGGTTTCTAAAGGGTGACTCGATAAATGATAGCAATGTACGGCGGGGAGGAGACTAAGATATATATATATATATATATATATATATATGTGTGTGTGTGTGTGTGTATGTATATATATATATGTATGTATATGTATGTATGTATATATATATATGTATGTATATATATACATATATATATATAAAGATGTTATTGAAGCAAGGTTATCAAAGAATATGTTTTGATAAGAATAATTTAAGGAAGCCTATTAATAATGGCCGACGGTTCTTTCGGTTATTTTCTTTCCTTTTTTTTTTACTTACTGTTATTATTTTATACTATTCTATTTTAGTTTGTATATCTTTTCTTTTTCTTAATTGAAAATCTTGACAATCTACTTCAACATAAGTTGATGTAATTGTTTTTGAATGAATTTGTGCAATAAAGGCGATATCAACAGGAACAATCTTTTAATAACACGATTGTACCGTTACAACTTATTTCAAGTACAAATGAAACTCTATCTATAATATGATTAATCATTTTTATCTGTCTGTCCGTTCGTCCGTTGGTCACTTGTACTCTCCAAAACATCCCCACAAAAGTCTAGGCGCCAAAAATAGTCAACAATTCTGTGTATGAAGCATCATTGAGGTATCAGGTACCCTTATCTTGACCTGTTTTGCCCTGGTGCAGCATGCGCTCTATGTAACCGTCTTCCTCTGGAGAAGGAATTTTCTAGGGAATATTAAATTCACCAGCGATACCGAGTCACATGTTTATCCCACTCAGGTGAGATGGTTTAATGATGTTAGAATCTGAAGGGAGTGTTGCAGTAAACCCTCATATAGCATCTGGTATACACAAGTTGTCACCCATCTCATACTGACTAGACACAACATCGCTTAACTGCACTGACTTACAAGAACAAGTGTTTCATTATGATTATACCGTATCTTGAGATGTCAGATAAATCATAAGTGTTAACAGTGTAAATAATACAACTGCTACTACTACTACTATTACTAAAAGAATGACTACTCATACTCAATAAATAATTGTCAAAATGCTACCAAATTTGCTATGAAGTAATCTTGATATGTCAGAGGAAGTACAGATGATAAAGGTACTACTACGTCTACGACTACTGCTACTACTACTACTAGTAATAATAATAATAATAATAATAATAATAATAACCAAGAACATTGAAGCCGCATATCCATAAGTTCTCTAACCCCACCCCTATCCCCCATTACCACATCAATCCCCCCCACTAAAGAAAGTGAGCCCAAACAGCCAAGTAGAGTCAAGGAGAAAGGAACGGCCGAGGAGAGAGCACTGACTAGATCTTAGCTGGATAATTGCGAAGAGACCTGAGACCTTGGGAAGCTTATTGGCACTCAAATTCCAGTGAAGACCAATAACCGTTACCAACGAGAAAGCAATGGTAAGCTGCTGTTGCGATAATGCAAATATAGTTGCAAGTACTACCGAAAGAGATGGAGAGTACTGGAAATCTGTGGAGACTTATTGTCACTCAGTTTCCAGGGAACACTACAGGCTTTTTTTCAAGGAGAGATCTTTGATGACCTGTGCGAAAGCTCATTGTGAACCAATAATAATAATAATAATAATAATAATAATAGTACCAGTGGAACAAGGCGAACATAAGGAAACACGTTATCGTACATTTGTAAATAATGCCCCCCCTTTCTCCTATAGTTGGTGTAAAATATTTCACTTATCACAAAAAATTAATTAAATGAAAAGTAAACAAATGTAAATAAACCCAAAAACAAACAAAAGGAAAACACACAAACAAAAAAATGATGGTTTTCGTTTTATTTCAATAATAAAAACAAATACAAAGGAAAAAACAAATAAAACTGTTCGAATTCGATAATGAGAAAAACTGAGAGAAATGAGAAAAAATACGGAATGTTTTCCGTATTTAGCGCAAGGCGAAAATAAGGAAACACGTTATCGTACATTTATAAAGGATGATCCCCTCTGCCTCCCCCCTAAAAAAAGTAAAATAACCGAAATGTGAATTATAATTTTGGCGTTGTTTAGTATTTTAGAATGCTTTTTAGTTGGCTAAAATGTACTTGTATTTTTGTAGCGGTAAACGAGGTCAAGAAGTTTAAGTGTGGAGAAGTGTTCGTTAAATAACGGAATTATTTTCATTCCGGAATAGGAGAATGTCAGATATCAACCAATCACAAAGAAAGGAACATGTCTGCGGAGACGTTAGTATCTTGTGTTTAGAGGAATGGAAGTTGAATGCTATGTCTATGAGGTACTGATCAGTTACGAAGGGTGGGATCTCAGTATAAGTACCCTGTGAGTAAGAATACGCGGCGTAGAAGGGGAACGGTGGGAGGACTTGGTGGTTAGGGGGAAAATTGGGAACTACCTCCTCTGTAGATGATTGCGAGGATGATAATTTCGCTCCTATGAGTAAATGTGCGGTTTTAATATTACGAATTAATGTGTCTGAAATGTGCTATAGTTACATAACGTATTGGCTAATATGAATTTGTGTGTACCGTCTGTTCTTGTAAACATACGGTATTTTGGTCCAGAGGGAAAAAACTGCGACGTTTTTATTATATATAGAGAGAAAATGTATTTTAAGTTTAGCAAACATTTCAGGTCGGCGTAATTTGGCTTTGACGGCTATAAATCATTGGTCAGCCAACCATAGGATTGCTCCTTGTAGCCCATCCCGATGACTGTGAGTGATTGGCCGATTATCTCAACCAATCAGAAGCAAACTCGGGTGATTGTTATGACGATAGCCATTGGTCGGCTATCACCATTGGCTGAATAATCAGGAGCTGATTATTCAGTATTCGGGCCCATAAATAGAGGATACTCAACGCGAAAAATTGAGTTGGTTCGTTTTATCGCCGCTTAAAGAACCAAATCTGTATCTACTGCATTCTCTATCACTGATGCTGCCTAATTGCAGTCAAGATTTCTTAAGAAAACTTTGTTCCACCAGTCAACCACATTCACATCACTCCACGGTGTTGAAAATTATCGATGAAAGTTGTGCAAATGAACATGTTTTTTACTGTTTATAACAAGCTCTTTTCGTCATATTTTTTTATTGATTGGAAACATTGCTTCTGTCCAACACCAGATCCAACCTTCATCGACTGAACCGCACCCATCTCTTCTTTCCCCGGATCTAAAAGCAACGTGGGCGTGGATGGAAATAGAGAACGGCCAGTCGAAACATGTGGTAATCGCGAGTCCATCGGCGTCGTGAAGTTATAGTACCACGTAGACAACAATTTGCATAAATTCTCTATGATATAAAAGGAAACTTGTCTGTGTGTGTGAGTTCTTTCCTTATCGACTCCTAAACGGCTGGGCCGATTTTTTTTATCAAATTCCACACAAATGTACTTTATGTATCTGGCAGTGTTCATAGATAGGTCTTGTATTGAAATGTATTCGACAAGTATCGATAATCGATAATAAAAAAATCCGATGAAAGAAGGAACAAGCGATTTCGACACAAGTAAACACCTTACATTACAAGTGCATTTAAGAATTTTTATTACGCACAAGCAGAAAGGTTGGGCTGGTGCATCTGCTACTAGTCTCTCGCTCCTTGACAAGGTTCAAAAGAGAGTCGCAAACCTGATAGGCCCTGAACTGGCATCTAAGCTTCAGCCTCTGTCCCATCGACGAAATGTTGCATCCCTCTGCCTGTTCTACAAGTATTTTAGTGGTGAATGCTCTGACGAACTGCAATCGCGTGTGCCCCCCACGACGTGAGCACCCTCGACAAACCTGACAGGCTGCTAAATCCCACCCCCACACTGTAGAGATCCCTAGAAGTAAAAGATATTTCTACGCCAATAGTTTCTTCCCCAAAACCGCTAGGCTTTGGAATTCCATTCCAGGTCCCTGCTTCCCCAACAGTACTGACGTGCAGAAGTTCAAGTGTAACGTGAACCGACATCTTGCTGCCCAAATCCCTACATAGTACCCCAGTAGTTGTTGCCCCTGATAGTAGCCCCCTACACCAAAGTGGCAATTTTCCTTGTTTGGGGTGAAAATTTAATAACACAAAAAAAAGGTCCTGCATATAAAACCAATAATAGGTTCTTTGATATGACAGGAGCGCGTTCGAAATGAATGTTTCTGTTCAAAGCATAATTGAACTATGATACTTGATTTTTCATTTAAAACAAATTTCGTCTGACTTCTACTTCCTCTTCTTTTGTTCTGTTGTGTATAGTGATGGTGCACCCTTTTTGCGAATGGGTCGACTTAATAGGTGACCTTATTTTAACACGTACATGTTTGAAGTACTTTTTCTATTTTTAATTTAGGCGTTGCCTTAGTTTAGCATTTTATTTAATTAGTTTATTCATCGGGGAAGTAGGCGAGGAGAATCTTATATAATACTAATGCCATGCTGCGGCAAACTATCGCTACTGTTAGATAAAAATAATTTGTGTGCCTGTGTGTGTGTCTGTGTGTGTGTGTGAGGGAGAGAGAGACAGGCAGACAGACAGTCAGACAGAGAGAGAGTTCCTCATAGGTTCTGAAACGGTTGAGCCTATCGTTTGCAAATTTCACACGAAGGTAATTTATATTCTGGCAGTGTTCTTAGATATGTCTTGTCCAAATAAGTATCAAAGGTCGAAAAAATTCGATCCAAAAATAGTTTTTATAAAAAAAAGAATAATTTTACATGGGAATATTTAACCTTACACCGGTGCAGGAAGATAATAAAATCGAAGCAAATCGTTTCTTCTTACAAATAAATATTAATAAAAAAACAGAATTATTGACATCCGGAGTTATAGCGAAGTGGGAGAGTATTTGATTACAGATCGAATAAGATCTCTGTGTAAGCCCGGTGTAGTTCACTATTTTATTTTAATATTTTTTCTTATTAATGAGTTCGATTTACAATAATAGAAGAGGTACCATTAAATAATTGCCGAAATTCATTTATTCGTTTGCATATTTTAAAACTAAACATAAATTAGAAGTGACTTTTCCAGGGCATTCATCGTCAAGCTCAAATATCAGCTGACGTGATATTGTAAACAAATCCAGACAGCATTTGATGAACAATATTATCATTATTATTTTTTATTTTATTTAGTTTTTATTTATTTATTTTTGGACTACCAACAGGTAAATTATTCCTCGTAATATATAATAATCCACAGAGGGTTGATTCAATAATAATAATACATACACAATTTGCATAAATTAAAATATTATGTTTAAGCGTATTGTACGATCGGGCAACGCTGGGTGTCCAGCTAGTATGTAATATAATAGTATATGCAAAAGAAAGTAAAACCGCGCAAAGAGCATTAAAGCAAAAAAAAATGATGTTATTTTATTCATGTAACGAGTGCCAATAATCGTAAGGAATATCTGGAATTTTAGTAGTTATGTAATCAGTTTCGATTATGGCGGGGGAATCGCATTTCAATCTTGAAAATGGTCCAAACAGTTTACAATTTGAATACTGTGAAAAAATGTAAAATGAAGACGGCACTAAGAATGCGAACATTTAGGTAAGAGTTAGAGTTAAGGGTTGCATTAAAAAAATTGTTATCTCTACAAACAAAGCTAAAAAATGAAAAGAAAGTGGCTTTCTAATTATACACGGCTTTCTAAAACTCAGAATTCCTTTTTAAATGACTCTGGAAGCTTTGAAATTCTATAGGCACCCATACTGTAGAAATTCCCTACTGCAAACAATAATGAAAGAGAAAAAAAGAGACATCAAATCGACACACTTTCATCACTATTGCTGCCACTATTACAGAGAAACATCACAACTGATTGAGCTTACTATTAACTGAGCTATTTCTAGCGTTCCAACACATGCCGCTGTTAGCTGTTTACGTGACTAACCTCTGTCCAAACAATATTCTGAAGGCAAAACATTGGCCAACCGTGATTGGCCTACAGTTCGATAAACTCAAACCCACACAATATGATGCATTTCTTGTCAGTGCACCCGGTAGAAAGAGATGTCACAACTGTTTGAGCTTACTACTAGCTGTCAGCATGGCAAAAACACACATCTGTTAGTTGGAGCGTGTATGTGAAAATCTGTTGTCTAGATAATCTGATGAAGATAAAGAAGAGGTTGACATCTCCCTTTGTCAGGAACATCGCTTATCGGATGTGAGGACTAAAGGACAAAATAAGAAAAGAGAGCTTTTATTTACAGTAAATACATATATAGTTATAGGTATATATATATATATATATATATATATATATATATATATATATATATATAGTTTTATTGTACAAAAATGAATATATATATATATGAATATATATATATATATATTTATACATAATTATATATAATTATATATATATGTGTGTGTGTGTGTGTGCATTAATATATATCAAACATATACATTATACATATGATGAAAATAATGGAAATAGTATTCCGAAAAAATAGAGAAATAAAAAGGAACAAACCGTATTATGTGTTCATCAATGTTTCGTCTTTATTTCGAGTCTCGAAATAAAGACGAAACGTTGATGAACACATAATCATAATACTGATTGTTCCTTTTTATTTCTCTATTATACATATGTATGTTTGTTTTTATATTTCTAAATATATTTATATGCATTTATGCATGTACATCCATACATTTACTAACCTAAGAACTCTCGTTAATTCTATTAATGTGAACATACAATCGAAGTCTCCTATTCTGTAGACATTTTCCTATAATATCCAGATTTCATCTTCCTCTGAGGTCATCAGATCTAAGTTCGTGCTTCAAAACTTACATTAAACATCCATTGTATTATTCTCATATCATGTCCTTACTGGTGAGATTCTACTTCCATACATCATCACACTGTGCACCCATGCATGATAGATTCTTCTATTGGTCAAAACTGGCATTGCGATGTTAGTTAGCCCCTGAGCTCCTCATATTTAAAAGATTTATATTGAATTTGTCTTGTCTATTTGGGGAGAAATAAAGTTGAAAAAAGTGCTAGTAAAACATGACGACTACAACGACCCTTTGTTTCACTCAAGTCGACATTTTATTGACGAAAGACGAAGGTAACCGGGGTGTAAAAGGTCAGATTAATATTGATGACACGTGTTTTTGAAAAGTTTAAAATTCAGAAAAGTCTCTTGTAATTTCATGACAAGATATATTTAGCTCTCTGTCTGGCTGTCTGTGTGTCTATCTATCTATCTATCTATCTCTTTTGTGTTTTTCGACAAAGGAAGAATCGTAATTCAGCTGAAGTTGAATATGAAGGAGATCGCAAAAACTTGACAATTGGACTCCATCCGCAACGAACGTAAAAAGTTGGAATCTCAACTTTGTCGAGAACAGGCCTCTAGTCAAAATGCTCCTTGAAATAAAAGAATTTCTATTTTTAAGGGAACTTTTATTTTTTATGTGTATGTTGCTTATTTTATACAAGCGTTCAATTCCAGCACGGTAATGACGCCGACAGAGAATCTAAAGAGAAGACTCACCAGAAAGCAAATTAATCTCTTTAGGTTTTTATTATTTACTAGCAAAAGTACCCGTCGTTGACTGGGTTCAAAAACAGCCTACAGAAAATGGACTCTCATTTATGAAAGTACTAGCGAGGGGTACCCGGCGTTGCCCGGGTGTTTGTAGGTGTGTGTAGTGTTAAATAAAAAAGAAACCAGGGGTAGGATAAAAGCCGAAGCCCTGAGGCGAAGTTTGAAAATAAAATCGGGCAGCCAGAATGAAGCATTGTTATAAGCGAATAAGTGAAAGATGTTTGAAAGTCGTCGAGTGTTACGACGACGACGATGACGATGTAAGCATTGTTATAAGCGAAGTAAGAAAAAAAGCAACGTTTTAATTAAGAGGGGGTGGGAGTAATCAAAACATCGAAAAAACACACAAAAACACTAACGTAAGGCAAACGAACGATGAAAACAGAAACTTAAATAAGCCTGTTTCGATATTAAAATTTTAAAATTCGGTGGGTACCTGGGTGTTTTGGGATATCACTAAGAATAAGCGAAGTAAAAAAAAAAAACAGGAAAACGAACGTTACGTGAAAAAATGACTTAAATAATACAGGGTTCAATATTTAAATTAAAAAAAATCCAAAAAAAAACCATCTCACACCACGATTCGAACCCAAAACGTTTAGATAATGAACCAAGGCCTTAAGTACCTGACCTAAAGCGACGTATATAAAATTTATTCGGTTTTTCAACTATTTAAAGTAAATCAGGTCACGACGTCATAACGTCATCTGACGCATGCGTTGTTGACCCCCCCTGTCGAAAATTGTCGATTTCGGGGTGAAAAAGTTAACCTCTCTCTCTCTCTCTCTCTCTCTCTCTCTGTTTGCGTCTCTCTCTGTTTGCGTCTCTCTCTTTCTCTCTCTCTCTCTCTCTCTCACACACACACACACTTCGTCTTCCTTACTCTAGAGAGTGTTACTAAAGAAGAAAATGGCGTCTGGGTTTGTTTTGTTGTAAAAACTTCGATCGTTAATATTTTGTGTAAGCGTATGTTTTTTTTTTACTTCACATTTTTGGCTTGTTATTTTTCGTTTAACTATCGTATCTAACTATTTTTAACGTGCTAATAACTTTGGTAACGTTGTCATAGCGTAGAAGTTCATAGTTTAGCTTGTGTGAGGGTTAATTTTTTTTTACCGATAACACCAATGTTTTTTAAATTCAGACTGCTATTACAGCTTGATGACGTCAAGATCACGTGACATGACTCAGCGGGTTTTAAATACAAGTTGACCCAAAATAAACGGCCCCGTGTATACCTTATGTAGAAGAGTTGACGCCCGTATTTTGGGGGGGCAGTTATAAATCGATTTAAAAATATGTAATGTTTAACATTAAAATGTCACTTTTTGGCCCCCCCTGCAGAAAATCGATCAGTTGACGCACTTCTGATGGTCCTTTTGGGCCAATTCTTCGATATGTGTCTTCCGGAGGGTGGGGCTTTCATATGAGAGGAAGTTTGTGAATTTTTGTTCCGTCGGTCAAAAGTTTTTAGCAGACACACAAACATACATACATACATTTTTGCTTTTATATATATAGATATTCTGCACATGTAAACATTACAAATGTTAAACAAAAAATAAACAATTAGGCACAAGCCCAAGACAAAAGATGAGGAGGGGAGTATGTAGCCATATCTGTCACTGTAACTTTTTACTTGACTAAGAGTTATGCCTAGCTAAATTTCTCACTCGTAGCAATCACTTTATGGGCTGTCCAACTTACTGTTTCCAAACCAAGTCGATAATATATATATGTATATATATATATATATATATATATATATATATATATATATATATATATATATATATATAACTACTTAATTACTCACATAAAATTAATATACGAAAGTATAATTTTATGCGTAAATTTAAGTATTTACTTCAAAAGTGCTCAATACGTAGGTAGAACTAGATAGTAAGTTATAAAATATATATGGCGATAAGCCTGAAGAGTCCTAGAGTGGATGAAACGTGGAATATTCAGTGTAGCTTAATCGCCATATATATTTTATAACTTACTATATATATATATATATATATATATATATATATATATATATATATATATATATATATATATATTTATATATATATATATATTGTTTATATAACCGAAAAGATTGATCGTTTTTATTTACAAATAGACAAATTCAACAAGAGTACAAAAGGAAAGCAAATGTGTTTATCGTTTTATCATGTTAAACACCAAGGGAGCTGTTGTCGCGCTCAGGAAGCAACAGCCGTTCCAGTAACGTTCTCACGATACGGACACACAGAGTAACTCTCGCGATAGTGTCATATACTCAATGGGTATAAGTATGACAAAAATTGGGTTGCGTTAAATTGCTTTCCACAATAGAACTTTACTCTCTCCAACAGCTTTCCCACATTGAAGCATTGATCATCAATTTAGTCTTGCTAACATTAACTCCCTGGCTAGGAACTAAATGTAATATTTGTTTTGATGCTACCAGTCCAGCGCGGCCGTAGCTGAGTTTGTAGTGTAATTCAAATCTTGTAGCTAGCTGAATATTTGATGCTTCGCCAAGGCTATCAAGAGTAGTTTTTATCGTGACGCCATTACTAGATGGGTGCTTACCACGGCTTAAGAGAGTCCCATCTACCCTCGAGAGAAGGATAGACCACGACAGTTTCTCAGCATGGTATTTTACCTCGCGGTACATACAGCACCTCGCCTTCACAAATGGTCCCCCATCTGTTACTGGCCAGGCTCAACGTCGCTTAATTTCGGTGATCTGGCAAGAACCGATGTGCCAACGTCATTGTGCTGTATATGAATTTTGAGGCTACACTTCACTTTTTCTGACTTCGATCAATAGAGAAGAAATCCTTCTAGACTAAGGCATTTTTTTGTTCCTATTCACAGTGCTCCTTTTTGAGTAGCTGGATTTTCTCCGCATTAAAAACCGATCTTGTGTCTAACTCTGTTCTCATGGGGAGGCAAGTAAATAGGAGCATTCACTCCCAGACCTTTACTTTCCATAGCCTTCCTCTAAATAGTTAACAAATAGATATCTCTACACAAAAAGCTCATAAGTTGCCGAACGAGCCAAAACGTAAGTATAGCTGTTACAGCAATTGAACCCGCATCATACATGGAAACCGTTTTTGCACGATGAAAATTTAACCACGTTTGTCATTATTTCACATGCTTAGGTCGATCGACATGAGATAATACCTTTGGAATTGACAATTGTGACGCTCCACAAAGAGATTTCAATAAAGAAATAAGATTTCTTTGTAAATATATCCTTCAATAAATTGTCTACATTATATTTGGAACATTTCCCCTTCCCCCATATCTCCGACAACGAAACATCAATAGCTTTATTGTCTCCTATTCAGTAATAACAAGATAAGTATTTCATTCTGTCAACTTCGATATTAAATCAACCAATAAATAAAATATACATAATTGATTCGATTAGAGTATATATATATATATGTTTTTGTGTGTGCGCGTATGCTATATGTGCGTATGTTTTATATATATATATATATATATATATATATATGGTTTATGTTATATATGTGTGTATATTATATATATGTGTGTGTATCTTATAAATATATGCATATTATATACAAGATACACACAAATATATATATATATATATATATATATATATATATATATATATAACATTCACACACATATTGTATGGATCATGTTTATAATATACACACTGATGTATGTATAGTTCAATCGAATGAATTATATATACAATTTATATAATTATATATATATTTAAAACTATGTTGCATTATTATTTTTGCATACATACATTAATATGTACTTATATAAATATATATATATATGAATTACATAAATATATACATACAGGTGCACAAAGAAATATACTTTTGCATGACTGAAACGTGTACTTTTATGTGCATATACAAATGCATATATATATACAGTGATGATCATATTTATTGGCACGGTAAAATAAAAGTTACATTTTGTCTAATAAATTCTAAAAAAGGGATTAAAATAAAATAACAAAGTATATTATGTATTTTTAACTGGCCTTTCCGATGCAGCAATCGGATTTTAGAAAAAAATAAATAACAAAGGAACAACAAACATAATTGCAAAAAAACCTTGTTCAAAATTATTGGTACGATTTATTTGATAATCAATTGTATAGCCTTTGGCCTTGATTACCTTCCTCAGTCGCTTTTCATAGTTTACAACCAAGTTGTTGCACTCTTCAGTAGTAATTTTAGCCCACTCTTCCTGACAATAATCCTCCAATTGAATAAGATTCTTAGGCTTCCTTTGCATTACCCTCAATTTTAATGTTCTCCATAAATTTTCAATTGGATTAAGGTCTGGTCTTTGTGATGGCCACTCCAAAACATTAATATGATTGTCCTCAAGCCATTTCTTAGTCAGTTTAGCCGAATGCTTTGGGTCATTATCTTGCATGAACCACCAACGACGACCAAGTGAGAGCTCTTTAGCAGAGTCTTTCAGGTTTTCATCCAATATTTTAACATAATCTTCCTTTTTCATGCTACCTGTGACCTTAACAAGTCGCCCTGGTCCAGAGGCAGCAAAGGATCCCCAAAACATCAAACTGCCTCCACCGTGCTTCACTGTGGCTATGGTGTTCTTAGGCAGGAAAGCTTCGCCAGATTTTCTGTAAATATAAGACACTTTATTATGGCCAAATAACTCTATTTTCGTTTCGTCAGTCCATAGAACACGTTTCCAGAATGCAACATCTTTATCAATATGACGTTTTGCAAAGGCTAGCCTTGCTTTCAGGTGCATAGGCTTCAATAAGGGAGTCTTTCTCGGACGACATGCTTTTAAACCAGCTCTCTTCAAAACTCTACCAACTGTATGTCGAGATACATTCACTCCAGAGGTGCTCTGTTCATCAACAATCATCCGAACAGAGATCCTTGGGTTTTGTTTTACTTGTCGAACAATTTTCCGTTCATCTCTTGGGGAAAGAATCCTTTTTCTCCCTCTACCCTCTAAACTCATAACGTGGCCTTGCGATTTGAACTTGTTTATTATGGCTCTAACAGTGGATTTGGGAAGGTTTAGCTTCTTTGAAATCTTATCATAGCCCTCCCCATTGGTATGGCATGCTACAACAAGCTTCCTGACGTCTTCGCTGTGTTCCTTAGTTTTAACCATGGCGATTGAAAATTATAATT